>NC_056736.1:527989532-528049532 GCF_019279795.1 Protopterus annectens
TATGTCCAAGATCAAAAACACTTAACAGAAATCCAAGGATGACTGCAGCAATTTTAGAATAATTTGCATGCAAACCAATTGACTCAGGCTTCTGTTACCACAACCTGAGAATTACATAATTTTTTTTATATATTTAGTCAATGTTGTAGTTAATGTACAAACTTTAAGAAACTGACTTTCAGTGGTGATTGATACCTGCAGTAAATGATAATAAAGCTACGCATACAGGTGTAAGTGCCCAATTTATAGGTTTGTAACACATTTGGTACAGATCTGAAAAAATATTTGAGTGAAAATCTGGGGAACCACAAATAACAGTTGCCCAGGAGGAGAGTTGAGAAACAGAGGTTGGCATAAGAGGAAACACATTCATTTTACTGATGTACTTTCCCTGCAAGAATGAAATGAGTTGGGTTAGCTGACAGAAACTGGCATCTCAAGATGGCCTGAAACACAAAAGCAAAAATTACATTAAAGTATTTTTACTGATACACTTTTTATGTTGTAGTCATGTAAACATGTTATGGTCTTGAAATGCACTCACAGTGTACATACTATCTGTAAAAATACCATGCATATACCTTTTGTCCAAGTCTTCTTGACACACTGTAAAAGATCTCAGTCTTCAGTGCAGAGAAGACAGCACATACTCCTTCTCCACTCCCACATACACGAAGTCCATGCAGGTCACCCAAGCGTTACCAGGAAAGTAGTCCTAAGCATGTTATGCCCACTAATTCTGCTTCCATACAAGGATGTGACTTAGTCATATGTCATGGGTTCATAGGAGTTACATTTCCCCTTCGCAAGTGCCCACCCTTAAGCCTTTGATCCCTTTTCAAGAAGGGCCAGGCCATTCATACCAGAGGTGAATTCATGAATACCCATCCAGGTATCCTTCGTAAAAGCAGACAGTGTGTCACATTAGCACTTCACCTGTGTGCCCTGTTCAATCACAGCCTCACCTCAGGCTTTGTCCCTACCGAATGGCGCACTGCTACAGTCATCCCTCTCTACAAAGGAGGAGCAACTGTAGACCCCAGGAACTATTGTCCCATTAGCATGATGAGTCTGATATGCAAAGCTATGGAATGCATCATCATGGAGCTAATAAACAAGGATATAGGGACTCTCCAAACTCTGTAACCTACACAATTTGGTTTTGTGAAGGGTAGATCATGCCTGGTCATCTTGGTTGACATCACTGTGTCAATCACCAGAACTGTGGATGAAGGCAAGGTGGTTCATACAGCCTACCTTGATCTGGCCAAGGCCTTTGATACCATTCCCTACAATCATAGAAAAACTCAGTAAGCTATGCATCAATCCCTATATCACTAGGTAGGTTGCAAAGTGGCTCACAGGTATAACCCACAGTGAGAAAGTAGCTGACTCCAAGTCAGACTGCCGACCAGTCACGAGTGGAGTCCCACAGGGTTCGGTCCTGGGTCCTCTCCTGTTTGGTATCTAGGCCAACACAAAGGGAATATGGCTGACAAAGTTCGCAGACAACTGCAAGTTGGGAGCTATTATTAACTCCTCAAGTGATGCCAACATCCTACAGAAAGGCCTCAATGAGACCAAAAACTGGTGTCAGAACCATGGCCTTAAGCTCAATGCCAAAAAATGTGTCATCATCCCCCTTGGGAAAAACCCGGTTCCCTTGAATTACCACATTGATGGTAGTCCATTGAACACAGAAGGCGTTATAAGAGATCTGGGAACACAGGTCAACAGCAACCTCTCTTTTGACCACCACATTCCCACCACGGTCAGAAAGTCCTTCTATGTGGCACATCTCATTACTAAGGTTTTGCATCCAGGAAGGAAGAAAGAGGTCATTGTCTCCCTCTACTCTTCCCTCATTAGGCCAGTCATAGAGTACAATGCCCCATTTGGCATGTACCTCACTAGACACCTGCAACAACTGGAGAGGCCGCAAAAGTACCTCATAAATAGGATCTTAGGCCTTAAACACTTATCCTATATGGACAGACTAAAAAAACTCCAACTATTCTCTGTCTCATATTGCCTACTTAGAGGCGATCTCTGCTTGACTTACAAAGCCATGTCTGACCCAGCTGTGTTAGAAATGCTACATCTAAAGAAATCCCAATCCCTCTGAACCACATGCTTCAGAGACCTCAACCTCATTACCAGAATCAACAGAACATGCTGGAGGGACAGGTTCATAACCCAGAGACTGCCCATGCTGTGGAATAGACTTCCCATACATGTCAAGCAGAGTACCTCACTGGCCCTCTAACAAAAATCTTGATGAGTGGATGGGAAATAGAAAATTCACCCTGGGGATCCCTCCAGTGGCTCTACTCATCAGAGGCACTAGGAACTAAGGTTGGGTGGCACGATGTCTGGGTAATCCTATGGGCTACGCTTGTAAAGGCTCCAGGGCCATTCAGGGATGTTGCGAGGCATACGCACTGTACTGATTTCAGTACAACTTTTTTTAGAAGGGGGGTAGCTTTTTTGAAAGAAAAAAACGTACGTATTTAAAGGGTGTTGGCTCCTTTAAGGAGCATACCAGCAGCCAGTCGGAAGTGAGCTGACATCATGTCCGGCTGGCTGCGAGTGGGAAACAATCACTGAGTTGGTGTAGTTTGGAATTGGAAGGCAAGCAATGGATTCACGAGCGGGAAACAATCGGGCATTCACAAATGGATTATCAGACAGTTTGGAAGGCAAGCAATGGATTCGAGGGGAAACAATCGGGCATTCACAAATGGATTATCGGAAGGCAAGTGTGTGTGCGTTCACAAATGGAAGGCAAGTGTGTGTGAAGCAAGGGCGTTCACAAATGGATTAGGCATGGAAGGAAGGCAGGCAATCAACAATTGAAGTAAGTGCATTCACATGACGTGTGTGTGTGTGTGTGTGTGTAAATGCCCCCACATAATACACCTACTGGCTATAGGTGTTCAGGCTCAAACCCTGTACCTTTGCTTCAGGGTAAGAACAGCCTAAAGTCCCTAACCACCACCATCTCTGAACTTTGTTCAGATTTGCTTTTCTAATAGTTGTGAGTTATGGTGAGAACTGAAGTTGTATTTCTCGCATTATTGTTTTTGATGTTTGTCCAGGTTTTTTGTGCTAAGGTGTGAAGTGAGAACTGAATTTGTATTCCCTCATTATTGGCTTTGTTTGTCCAGGTTTTTTGTGCTAAGAGGTTGAGAGCTACTAAGAGGTTGAGAGCTATCTAAATGATAACCATTAAGTTTGTCTTCCTATTTTTCAAACTGTTGATTTAGCATAGTGGTATGTTGCACTGACTATAGTGTATATGGTTCTGGGTTCAAGACATGCATGGTGATAAACACAGCATTTTATTCTAGCAACCTTTCAAAATTATACAAGCAATGTTTAAAATGTGTCCCTGTTTTTTGGGCTTTTGCCCCCCCCCCCCCCAATAAATGTTGGCTGTTTCCAGATTTCTTGTGCTGCAAAGTTCAGAGATACAGCTGAGTGTCAACATTTTACAAGGAGCTGAGAGCTGCAGGGGAACTTAAGTTTAGTGCTGCTTATGCAGAGTCTGCTTGTACTGTTAATAGCACAACAGGTAGTGTACTTGCTTTTGATGCAGAAGGCTGTGGGTTCTTCTCCCACAGTAGGTAGATGCATTGCTGAAACTGTACTGTGTTGTAAAGGGGGGTGGATGCTGTAGTCTGTTTTGGCGAAGGTATCTAGTAGTAACTATGAACCTGTTATCAGTTTGCCATCCATTCCCTATTGCAATATTACTAGTGTATCATTGTTTTTAATACAACATAGGCAATTTATTCCTCAAGGGAAACAGGCACATTATTTGTACATGAAACCATGAAATATAAAGTTGTTTGCTAGCAGCAGCCTCTTCATTAGTTACAGATTTCTCTAATGTGGAATTATGTAGATGGCTTTTACTAGTTCAGAGATTGTGCATATTTACTGATACTGGTGGACTGTAGAGGTTTGAGTAGACTTTTATGATGGAAGGTGTATCAAAGAGCATGTGTATGTTTCATGTGCAAGGGGCCTATGATTTGAAAACAGCCCAAAGTTAATCTTTATCTGCCACTGGCAAAATGTATTTTCTTTGAATGTGGGTTTCAATGCTGTTTCAATGAATGTGAGTTTCAAGGGCAGAGAAGTTTTAATGCTAAGTCTAGTTTCATTGTGAGACTGCATTGCTTTGTTTAGCAGATATTTATTGGTGTTCGTGCTGTAAAATGCAAAATAAAACTTTTTCTGGCAAATCATTTAGGAATGAAGTCACTAAATAATGACTGACGTTAAGTTTCAGACATCATAATCATCAGAAAAATGCATGCTAAAGCAAGACCTGATATTCTAGCAACTGTCTTAAGTTTATACAAGGTCAATTTTTAGTACTGTTTGTATGTTCCCCCAATATATTTGGCCTTGTCCAGATTTCCTGCATTAAGAGGTTGAGAGGTATGTGCAAATAAATCGCTTTATAGAATTAGGAATATCCAAACCTCTCAACTGTCCCCAATTTTGGCTCAAAATGTTGCTCTCCCCCTAATAATCTCTCCGCAAAATAGCAATTTTGGAAGAAAACGTGGAGGGTTTACTTTACTTTTATAAATAACTGTAATGATCAGAGTTATACATTACCTTTATTTCAGAAATGCATGTAGATTCTCTAATTTTATCAGCTGCTCTAAGTTAACTGTGCTCATATTAAAATGGTGTCCCTTCTTTGACAGGTTCCCAGCTGTATTGTCTGGCAATTTTATATTTTTGCATCACATTTTTGGTCCGTTTTTCATAAAATTGCGGTTTTCTGGCAAATTAGTGGCAAATTGTTAAAGACTGAAGTTAGAAAATAATGGCAGACATTTGAGTTTCAGATTTCATACCCTTCAGAAAATTCGTACTAATGCAAGACCTATTACTATTCTATTATCTTTCTAAGTTTATAAGAGCAATATGTAAAAAAAATGTCCTTATTTTTGGGCCTTTGCCTCAGTTTTATTTATGAGTTTGTTGCTGTAAGAGGTTGAGAGGTGTGTGTGTGTGTGTGTGTGTGTGTGTGTGTATGTGTGTGTGTGTGTGTGTGTGTGGTAGGTAGGTAGCATACCTCTCAACTGTCCAAATTTTGCAGAATGTCCAGATTTTTGCCCCATATTTTTTGTCTGTTCCTCATAAATTTTGTGATTTTTCTAGAAAATCATTGAAGGCTGAAGTTGCTAAATAATGACAGACATTTGAGTTTCAGACTTCATGTCCTTTAGAAAAATTCATACTAGCACAAATCCTGTTATTCTAGCAACTTTCTAAGTTCACGAGAGCATTATTTAATATCTATCTGTCCCTGTTTATTTTAGGCTTTGTCCATATTTCTTGCAGTAAGAGGTAGGTAGGGGTGTGTGTGTGAATGAAACATCCTAGTTAGTGGTAGCAGGTGGTTAGTAATTTATTCAAGCTCAAAACCTGTACCTTAGTTACAGAAAACAAAAGCATAAAGTCTCTACCCCAACTACCATGCTGCATTTTTCAAAGAACTGACATTTCAGGTTAATTTTCAATTCAAGGAACCGAGTTTGAGTGAATTTATATTATATTACTGAAGAGGCATTACAGCGAATGCCTCTTCATCGACACTAAAAGAGCAAACCGTGAATTACGAGAATGGTCGTAGCTTGGCTGGGGAGGGGGGTAGCAGTTTGAGAGCTGTGAGTACAAATCTGAAAATCCTAGCTACACCCCTGGGGCCATTAGCCTAGTACATACCTATGAACACTGTTTAATTTAGAGACTTAGTTTGTTCTATAGATGTGGGTAAGTACTGTGTTATAAAAATGTACCTCCACCATGTGCATTTATTTGCTGGAGTGGATTTACATCTATGGTCCTAGTATTAGCCGGGCTATTTGGTTTATGGATCTACAAGAGTTTTTGTATTACTGGATCCACTGTAACCAGCAAAGCCTCCCTGCTCCACAGTAGTAATGTATGATAACCCTGCCCTTAACTCTAACCTGTATCTTAAACCAAAAAAAAGCCATTCCTATGCACTCACAATCACACACACTCAATCTATCCTCTTACCCAGTATATCTATATCTATATTTTTATTTATTTTATTTATTTTACATTTGTTGACTGGGAGTGTCAGACTGAGCAAAAGCCCATTTCCAACGGAGGCGTGGGGAGAAAAGCTCCAGAACATATAGGACAATTACAATAGCAATATGACATTCAGTATTAGAGAAGAAAGAAAAAACACAATAATTATTTAAGTGGATAAAATCATCATTACAGTAATTATCAAGTTATACAATAATTAAGCAAGCTAAATGAATAACAATTTAAGCTTGGGATGTAAAAAGTACAGGTTTAACAAGAATATGCAAATAAGAAGTTCTAAGAGCAGCATATAGCTTAAGTTTAGGAGTTTATCTATTTATTTATATATATGTGTGAGTGTGCATCTACACACACACACACACACACACACACACACACACAAAATCACCCACGATTATTTCCATAATCTGTATTTTTGCCAGGATGGAATGAGAGGAAATGAAATGGATCTTTGAGCTTCAGGCAGATATAGAGACAAAAAAATATTAAAGATGCCTAAACTTCTTGTCGATCAGAAGCATACTGTTGTCAAGCGGGAATAGAAGAACATATTTATATGAAAAAAATCAAGACTTTATTAAAAGAAATCAATGATCAAAAATGAAAGACTGTAAAAAGAACAAGCTCACTATAAGGCAAAATATAATACAGTTGCAAGTAATGAAAAGTCAGATAAGCAGCAGATGTCACTCTTGATTTAATGCAGGAATTACTCAAAAAAGGTGAATTTAAAGCAAAGTAGGAAAGGTTAATACTGGCATCATAGGATGGAGGACTAAGTACATGCAATTTTCTAAAGTCCATTGAACATGCGCGGAAATAGATATATAGAGTTGCTGTCAAACAGTAGTGGAAAAAAATCACACATCTTGTTCCAGAATGTGAAACACTGATGGCAGAGAGCCTGCATATGTAAAGGTATAACACATTTGGCAAAAGTAATGGAAAAGCATGAAGCATGGCCCACAAACCATTAAACAGTATGATGAACATTATATCACATGTGACCCACAAACAGTATGATGAACATTATTATCACATGGAAGTACCCATTACCAGCATTTCTTGAACAATACAGTGGTCCATGAAAAGAAGGCACAAATAGCAAAATCATGAAACATCATGACTTGTAGGCAGAAATTAGTGCAATGTGGAAGAAGGATGCGCAAACAGTTCTCCATAGTAGTATGGGACTCAGTAGAAAGGAAACACATTCATATGTAGATATGCAACCAGTACATGTAAGTCCATTTGAAGTGAAGCATGAGTCAAAGAGATAGCGACTTACTTTGTCACCGGCTTTACACTCAAACTATTAGAATTTAAAATCATTTCACTAACGATTGCCAATGCATTATGCCTTTTTTATGATACATGCATGTACTAAGTTCATATGTTCATTGGGCCATATGTTGTTATGAGTCTCTCGGCCAAAGAGGCCTTTTAAGAGTAATGTAGCTTACTGGAAAAGTTTGACAATCTTACCAGCATGTGTGAAGACCCCAAAGAATTTTACAGTGATTATATGGGCTTGCACACATCAAGTCATCACAGGCTGGACTTGCCCATGAGGGACACTGGTGACCAAAAAGGTTAAATTTGGCATATTAAACAATGGCTTGTAATTAAGGAGGTGTTGGAGAGATGGTCACCCTGAGATAGACAGCGTAAGTAACTCTGGAGAAACGCAGTATGTCCTTTGTCCATCACTGAGTGGGTACATATCTAATGCACACAGTTAATTAATGGTATGTAAATGTAATAAAGATTAACAAAAAAGTAGCCAAGAATTAGCTCTGCTAATTCAGTCCTAATTCCAAGGTAACTGCTACATAGATAGCAGGTATTCTCAAATATATATACAGGCTCTCTGCCATCAGTGTTTCACATTCTGCAACAAGATGTGTGATTTTTTTTTTTACTCTTTGACAGCAACTCTATATATGTTTCTGCTTGCTAAGTGTTTTTTTTTTGTAATTAATTTGTTATCATTATTTTATTTATATATTTTTTGTAACAACAGTAAGAAGATCCATGCTAGAATTCCCTGTGCAAACATAGCTTGTTGGAGAAGAACACTAGCACCATCATTGTCTGACCTGACCCTTCATGTTTCCTTAATCAGTCAAGGTTGGGACTTTAGACTTTACCTCAACCAGCTGTCGGCAGTGGGTTTCCACATGGGTCAGTTTTGGGCCCCCTATTATTTGGAATATACTTGTCAGAAATTCAGGCCAAAACAGAGGGGCTGTGGCTGACTAAGTTTGCTGATGACTGCAAATTAGGTGCAATCATTCAATCCCTAAATGATGTCAATATACTTCAAGAAGGTCTTCCACAAGCCAATGATTGGTGGCAAAGCCATGGACTCAACTCAATGCTAAAACATGCATTATCATCCACTTCAATAAAAATGATATCCCTGCAGACTATCATGTAAATAATAATACCCTACGTAATAACTCACTAGTGAGAGACTTGGGAATGCAAGTTGACTGTAGCCAATCACCAAGTGTCTACTGTGGTAAGGAACGCATTCTACATTGCTCACCTCATTATCAAATGTATTGCCTCAAGAGGGAAAGAGGTCATAACTCCCGTCTACTTGACCCTTATCAGGCCAATAATTGTGTACAATACTCCCACTGGAGTGTACCTTACCAGGCAACTGTAGCAACTTGAGAGACCTCAGAGATTTCTAACCAAGAAAATTCAGCGGCTCTAGCATGTCATACATGTACTCAGTAATGTGCAGGCTACTTAGAGATGTCATACATGTACTCAGTAATGTGCAGGCTACTTAGAGATGTCATACATGTACTCAGTAATGTGCAGGCTACTTAGAGATGTCATACATGTACTCAGTAATGTGCAGGCTACTTAGAGATGTCATACATGTACTCAGTAATGTGCAGGCTACTTAGAGATGTCATACATGTACTCAGTAATGTGCAGGCTACTTAGAGATGTCATACATGTACTCAGTAATGTGCAGGCTACTTAGAGATGTCATACATGTACTCAGTAATGTGCAGGCTACTTAGAGATGTCATACATGTACTCAGTAATGTGCAGGCTACTTAGAGATGTCATACATGTACTCAGTAATGAGCAGACTACTTAGAGATGTCATACATGTACTCAGTAATGTGCAGACTACTTAGAGTAGACCTGTGTCTGGTCTACACAGCGGCTCCAGCATGTCATACATGTACTCAGTAATGTGCAGACTACTTAGAGTAGACTTGTGTCTGGTCTACACAGCGGCTCTAGCATGTCATACATGTACTCAGTAATGTGCAGACTACTTAGAGTAGACTTGTGTCTGGTCTACACAGTGGCTCTAGCATGTCATACATGTACTCAGTAATGTGCAGACTACTTAGAGTAGACTTGTGTCTGGTCTACACAGCGGCTCTAGCATGTCATACATGTACTCAGTAATGTGCAGACTACTTAGAGTAGATGTGTGTCTGGTCTACACAGCGGCTCCAGCATGTATACATGTACTCAGTAATGTGCAGACTACTTAGAGTAGATGTGTGTCTGGTCTACACAGCGGCTCCAGCATGTCCTACATGTACTCAGTAATGTGCAGACTACTTAGAGTAGACATGTCTGGTCTATACAGCGGCTCCAGCATGTCATACATGTACTCAGTAATGTGCAGACTACTTAGAGTAGATCTGTGTCTGGTCTACACAGCAGCTCCAGCATGTCATACATGTACTCAGTAATATGCAGACTACTTAGAGTAGACTTGTGTCTGGTCTACACAGTGGCTCCAGCATGTCCTACATGTACTCAGTAATGTGCAGACTACTTAGAGTAGATGTGTGTCTGGTCTACAGAGTGGCTCCAGCATGTCATACATGTACTCAGTAATGTGCAGACTACTTAGAGTAGACTTGTGTCTGGTCTACAGAGCGGCTCCAGCATGTCCTACATGTACTCAGTAATGTGCAGACTACTTAGAGTAGACCTGTGTCTGGTCTACAGAGCAGCTCCAGCATGTCATACATGTACTCAGTAATGTGCAGTCTACTTAGAGTAGACTTGTGTCTGGTCTACACAGTGGCTCCAGCATGTCATACATGTACTCAGTAATGTGCAGACTACTTAGAGTAGATCTGTGTCTGGTCTACAGAGTGGCTCCAGCATGTCATACATGTACTCAGTAATGTGCAGACTACTTAGAGTAGACGTGTGTCTGGTCTACACAGCAGCTCCAGCATGTCATACATGTACTCAGTAATATGCAGACTACTTAGAGTAGACCTGTGTCTGGTCTACACAGAGGCTCCAGCATGTCCTACATGTACTCAGTAGTGTGCAGACTACTTAGAATAGATGTGTGTCTGGTCTACAGAGCGGCTCCAGCATGTCATACATGTACTCAGTAATGTGCAGACTACTTAGAGTAGACCTGTGTCTGGTCTACACAGCGGCTCCAGCATGTCCTACATGTACTCAGTAATGTGCAGACTACTTAGAGTAGACTTGTGTCTGGTCTACACAGTGGCTCCAGCATGTCCTACATGTACTCAGTAATGTGCAGACTACTTAGAGTAGACGTGTGTCTGGTCTACAGAGTGGCTCCAGCATGTCATACATGTACTCAGTAATGTGCAGACTACTTAGAGTAGACCTGTGTCTGGTCAACACAGCAGCTCCAGCATGTATACATGTACTCAGTAATGTGCAGACCACTTAGAGTAGACTTGTGTCTGGTCTACAGAGCAATCTCAGATCCAGGCCTGATGGACATGCTTGTACATCTGCAAGTCAAATGGCATAAGGGTCACTTGCTCCAGAGACCTTAACCTGGCTTGCAACTTAAATAGGACCTACTGGAGAGACAGCTGTGTCTCTTAAATGTTACCACTCCTCTGGAATTGCCTACCAATTGACATCAAACAGAGCCGCTCTATGACCCTGTTTAAGTGTAGTCTGGAAGACTGGATGGGAAACTTTAAATTCCTTCCCAGGGATTTTACCTATGACCCTCCTATATATGGGCAGTCCTTGCTAACTAACATCTGAATTCAAGAGAGTGGCACTGGAAACAGCACCAGTACCAGTGTGGGTACAAATTAATTCACAGTATCAATGGACATATGAGAATAATAGATAATAAAAGCACTCAGTACACGTAATTAGGTGGCTTACAAAAGGCTACTAGAGCAGTTTACAGAGACTAGGAAGGTGCAAGGTTGTTCAGTTGCATGGCTTATTGCAGTAAAACAATGGAGAGCAGACACACTGCTACTGTTAGAGGCTGATTAAAACAAGTTGAAGACAGCATTACAACTGGCAAGCTATCAGCTGGCTGCACAAAGCCATGGGGAGGCAGTGTGAGCCTCATGGGACAAATTCCAAAACATATGTCATCAGTAATACAAGAGATTGTTTTTCATAGCCTGTTGTTTATCAGCCCTTTGTGGAGCATTTAGCTGTTCAAAATAAGAATACTCTAAGGATGAATAGCAGCAACCTATGACTGATCAGAAGGCAAAGAACCAGTGGCTGGCTCCAGCCTCAGGGCCCACAGAATGGAATGTAGTACTATGCCTACATCATTATCAAACACTGTATCTGCAATGCCCACTCACACAGTTTCATTATAGACTGGCACTTAAGAAGGAACAGTTTTCTGCCATGAGTGGGGTACCATGCTTACCAAGCAAAGGTGAGGTCTGTATTGAAGAAAACAGTGGAGTGATGAAGCTTGGATTCTAAACATGTACCCCACACTCAGTTAGATTCCACACTCATTTAGCATAGTGGCAGCTTCTCATGTGCAATGGGCAAGGACATCATGGGAGAACATCAAGAAATTAGGAAGATGAAGTCCAACATTTATAAAAGATAGCTGAAAAATAAACTCTTCTAACATGCCTAACATTGTCATCATTTATTTGCAGAGCCTGTGTGTTACCTGTAAGACACACATTGCACCTTCCAGCAATACATTTTGCTGATTGGAGCTTCCTGCATGTTTGACTGCCTGGTACCTTGCTGGTGCTCTTCCATGTGAATGGAAACACCTGATTTATGTATCGCCTCCTGGAACATGCTGACATTATCTGCAATGTATTGTGGTACCAAAGGTATAACATGTAAAGTTTGTGTTAAAGCCCAAATTATGATATTTACTCTGAGGCCACACAGTTTGCTGAGCTGTACACCCTTCCACAATCCTTACTGTTGCCTATTATTCATGGTGATACTCGTATCAAGGGTTCAAATGGCATTTTTGATATGTGCAGTTCTTGCACTGTATGCCATTCTTCAGCAGACACAGTGCTGTCCATCAGTGGGGTACATGGCCCATTCCACCCAGGTTGACCTCTTACAGCTATGCAAAACACACACCACCATAAACTCCCACAACAAAGATTGTAATCTTTTATAGACTCAGAAATAGAACATGGCTGGCACAACAGATTTCAATCCCAAGGAATCCTATACTTATTGAATAAACGTCCTATGCATGTCAAGCAGTACTACACATGGCCTGTATTCAGTAATATTCTGAATGAATAGCCAGGAAATCATAAATCCTCTTTGGGAAATATAGCATGGTGCTTCTTGACCATGGAGTTTAGCTCACTCAGCAGTGCTCGGGCTTAGCTGGCTATGCTTACTAATCGTCTTTTGAACTGCATACCTAGTATATACTTATGAACTTATTAACCTAATACAGAATTACCAAGTATTATATAAATGTGCATGCTCCATATAGAATATATATGCAGACAAAAACATCAGTTTACTGATGAATGTATTTCTATAATCCATCTCATTTGAATATCATTATATGATCATTAGTATATACTACTGACCACACCAATTCTCATACTGCCACGATTGTGCTATAGATACCTCTGAATTACACATGCCCTGCATGTCAACACTTACTACATAGTTTAGCTTTACACACTGTGCTATTTTCCTTTCTGAATACACCCCTACTGTGTTTTATGTCATGTAAGAGTACCAACTATCTATGCATACACATGATAGTTATGAAACAGTCAAATAAATAAAACTATGACTTCACATGGAACCTGTGCGTCTACTTGCTTGTTTATTTTGTAAAATAAATGAAACTACAATTTCACATGGAAAGTGTGTGTCTGTTTACTTATTTATGTATGTATAAAGCTGTACTGTCTAGTTCTAATTAGAAACTAGACTGTCTAGTGTATAGGAATATGCATGCAATAAAAGCTATTAATTTCTTGTGATTTCATGACATTTCAGTTATAATTGAAGGTGTACCTCTCAACCTTATAGTGCAGCAAGAAAAGCCTTGACATAACCATTTTATTGGCTATAGTAGTTACCAAAGTCCAAGATAAAAGAGTACAAGAGAGTAACTTTACTCAAAAGTGTTACACAAGAGCAATAGGGTACAAGCAGAAGACCGAGCACATATGACTCAAAGATTAATAGTTACTCCCCAGGAAATACCCTCCACCACTTATCCCTCCACTGTTATTAAAGAACGGGTCCTCACTGCACTCTCTAGAGCTAAACACACTACACCACCGAGCCCTGATAACATCCAGGGATGCCTTCCCTTTATAATTTCTCCGAATATTTTGGGTTTCTAGTACCATGATGGGAATAGACCTCATTCCTATGCCAAAGTTCAATTAAAGTTCATGAAATCAGTATTGCCACAATCTTTGATGTCAGCCAAAGTGCTCTTCACAGCACCCACAATGTGCCCTGTAATTACTCCTTCTAAAATTCGTATGGAGTTACATGTATTAGTAACATATCTAAATACAACTGTAGATTCTTCTTTTTATAAGACCCATTGCTTCTGCTACTATTGGAACTGTCTGGGTATCTTTCTTAAACATTGCTCTCATTTCTGCCTGCAGATACTAATATTTTATGACTTTGTGTCTCTCTGTACGCAAGGCACTGTAATTTCAATGATCAATGCTACTTTTGTCTTCTTTTCATCCGCTACTATATCTGGTTGTCTCACATTTATCTTTTGAACTGTTGGTAATGGGTGATCCCATGTGATATAAACTTCATCATTTTCTATAATGCTTTGTGCCTCATGTTTCCATTGTTTTTCAGCTAGTTCAATATTATAGGACACATTAAGTCAAGGAGGGGAAATCCACTTCCACCAATAGGCCTGTTCCTAGTGGTGTTACAAAGGACTCAGCACTTGAACCTCTCCTGTTTGGAATACATTTCTCTGAAGTCATAGCAAATATAGTGGGTCTTTGTGTGATCAAATCTGTGGATGACTGCAAGTTGGGTGCAATGAGTGATTCCTCTAAAGATCTAGATATCCTTGAAGAGGGTCTGCGAGCCAAGTAATTGGTTCCAGAAACATAGCCTAATACTCAATGCCAAAAAGTTGCATATTTGTACCCTTTGAGAAGATGACCACTCATGCAAATTACAACATTGATAACACTCTCTAAAGAGTAGACCCAGTGGTAAGGGATTTCAACTGAGGTCGACAGTAGCCTCGACTTTGATCACCATGTGTCCACAGTGGTGAGAAAATCCTTCTATGTGGGCAAGTTATAAGTTATGGCATGATATCCAGAACTAAGGAGATCATAATCCCACTATGCTTAGCCCTCATTAGACCAATAATTGAGTAGACAACTCTTCAGCATGTACCTGACCAGGCATTTGCAGCAACTATAGTGGCCACAGAGATTCCTCATTAAAAGAATACAGGGTGAAATAACATGTCCTATGTGGAAAACCCCAAACCCTTGTCCCAGTACTCAGTCTCCTACAGACTACTGAGGAGCAAGTCTATACCTGCTTTCCTTACAAATTTGTGTAACAGCAGCTGAAGAGGCCATGGAAGTACCTTATGAAGAGGATCCTAGGCATTAAACACATGTCCTACATGGACAGACTCAAACGATTCCAGCTATTCTCTGACTCATATCGCCTACTTAGAGGTGATCTCTGCTTGACTTACAAAGCCATGTCTAACCCAGCTCTGTTAGAAATGCTACATCTAAAGAAATACCAATCCCACCGCACCACACACTCCAGAGAACTCAACCTCATTACCACAATCAACAGAACATGCTGGAGGGACAGGTTCCTCACCCAGAGACTGCCCATGCTCTGGAATAGACTTCCCATACATGTCAAGCAGAGCACCTCACTGTCCCTCTTCAAGCGAAATCTTGATGAGTGGATGGGTAATAGAAAGTTCACCCCGGGGATCACTCCAGTGGTTCTACTTGATAGAAGCACTGGGAACTAACGATGGGTGGCATGATGCCAAGTCCCTTCTATGGGCTAGGCTTGTAAAGGCTCCAGGGCCATTAGCCTAGTACACACCTATGAACCTACATTTGTTTACCAGGATGGGCCGACTGGACACAGGTCCATATTCAGTGGTGGCCCAGGGAGAAAAGCTCCACAGTAAGTAAAAATTTAAACAATATGAAAAAATACAGTATACAGCAGTATGAAGTAACAAGACATATATATATACATATATATATATATATATATATATATATATATATATATAAATACACAGAAATAAAGATAGTTATACATAGTTAATAATACAATAAGTATACAATTTCAGGCAGCAGTGAGGGTATCCTAGACTGTAGTAAATATTACAGTAGGTGTATTAGGAAGTGAGGTATATATAGAGTGGAAGAAAAGAAGGACTTGTGTAATACATGGGCATAACCAATTATTCACCAAGTGTGATCTAAGTGAGTTTTTAAAGTGAGTAGAAGTAGAGGCAGAAATCAGTGCAGGAGGGAGATTATTCCAGGTTCTAACTATGGAGTGGGAGAACAGTGCTTTTCCTGCAGTACTGTTAGCCCTTAAGATACAGAAGAGGGGTTTGTTGGAAGATCGGAGAGGACAATTTTTATTATAATGGGTGAGAAGTTGGCCTAGTGCTGGGTTTTTTTCAGGATGTCTTACCACACTGTAGACAATGACTAGCTGGTGATAGTTTAGTAGCTGGGGAAGTTCAAGCCATTGCAGTTCCCTTTGAGCCTGGCAGTGGTGGGTTCTAAAGGTGGAGTTGTTAGCAAACTTGGCAATTTTATTATAACACGACTCGAGTTTGGCAAGATCAAGTTTTCTAAGCTGGGTAAGAATTAGTGCAGCATACATTAGAGTGGACAAGAGATGAGTTTGGGCTAGGGTAATCCGTGCTTGTTTAGAGAGGAGGGATTTCCTGTGTCTGTAGAGTGTTCCCATTTTTTTATGGACTTTTTTGATACTTTGTGCAATATGGATATCGAAGAGTAGATTTTTGTCAATTTCAACACCTAGGAGTTTGGTATGGTCGGAGGGAGAGATAATACTGCCATTTTTGGAGGAGATACTGAAGGGTAGAGGGGTAGGCATGGTTTTGTTGGGGTGAAAAGTAGCAATTTGGTTTTGTTAGGGTTTAGGATAAGTTGGATCTGAGTGATCTATCTTTCCACAGAGCTAAAGGATCCCTGGGTGTGTTGTCGTAGAGGGCAAGTGATGCAGCAGAACAGATACGAGTTGAATCATCAGCGTGTTGTATAAGTGAAGCATGCTGTGTGGTGGTATGGAGATTATTGGTAAATATGGAGAGAACAAGTGGGCCTAATATTGAGCCTTGTGGTATGCCTATGGCAGTTGGGAGTAATGGGGATAATATACCTTGCCATTGGACAGATTGCTGCCTTTCTGACAGATAGCTTTTAAACCAGGCTATAGTGGGAGGGGCAAGGGCTATGGAGGCCAGGGTGTCTAGTAGTAAGGAATGTGAGATTGTGTCAAATGCTTTGGAGTGTCTAAAAATATTGCAGATACAAAGTTATTATTATTTCTGTGTTGACTGACCAGATTGGTGAAAGAGAGCAGAGCAGTTGTTGTGCTGTGGTATTGCCGGAAGCCATGCTGTGTGGGGGAGGGGAGATTATGTGAGTTTAGGAATTGCATTACTTGACAATGCATACATTACTCGAGTATTTTAGATAAGGGGTATAGAATGGCAATGTGACGATAACTTGAATATTCATAAGAGTTTCCACCTTTGTGAAGTGGAATAATATATGATACCTTTCATAGTTGTGGGATATATGCTTCTTGTATGGAGCGGTTGATAAGAATAGAAATAGGATAGGATAAGGATTCAGCAGCTATTTTTAGGAAGTTGGTTGGTAGATTGTCAGTGGCAATCATGGTAGGTTTCAGTTTTAGGAGACGTTTTTTAATTGTGGAGGTAGGAACAGGTGAGAGAGTAAAGGATGGGATGTTGTCAGGGCATTTGTTTGGGATATATGGAGGGTTGTTCTTGGATAGTTGGGAGGATAGTGTTAAGATAGAGTCTGTGAAATGGAGATTTAAATTGAGAGGCAATGTCCCTATTGTCATTGGTGGAGTTGGGAGTGGGAGTGGTAGATTTGCCTGGTTTTAGAAGAGAGTTGATGGCATGCCAAAACTTTTGGGGATCTTTTGAGTGTCTGTTTTGGATATCGAGGAAGTAATTTTGTTTGGTGAGTTTGGTTTGTCTCTTGACCTGATTTCTAAGTTGTAGGTAGTTTTGTTTGGCTAGGCTAGTATTGTCCTTCTTCCAGGTTTTCCAAGCCTTCTCTCTAGACTTTAGTAGGGCTCTAGTTTCCCTATTTAGTCATGGTGCATAGCTTGCCTTGGCTCTAATTTTCCTAATGGGTGCGAGTCTATCAAGGACATTGGCGAGAATACTGTTAAAGTAATCAATGACCTGGTCTAATTCTAGGGTTTGCAGTGGTTTCCAGTTATTATGTTTTAGAATACTGTTAAGGGCTCGATACTAGGACCCCTTCTTTTCTCCATCTTTATCAACGACCTTCATTCAGTCATCCCAGATGCTACATGCATTCAATATGCAGATGACTCCACCTTTATTTTGTTCTGACACCTCACCAACTACTTTATTAAATTAACCTAAAATACCTTCAATACAGTGGAAAAATGTTTCTCCAATCAACATCTAATCCTAAACCCCAACAAAACTAAGCTGCTCCTCTTCTCCCCCACATGAAGAATCCCCCTGCCATCCTTCAGCATAACCATTAACAATAGCACTATCATCTCCCCAGAAGCCCAAACTAAACTACTGGGTGTCATAGTTGATAACCTGAAGTTTGATGTGCATATCAATCAAACTATCAAAACCATTAATAAAAAACTTGACTCTCTTTACAGAATCAAACCTTTCCTTACCCCACTTGCTAGAACTGCAATTGCCTGTTCCCATCTACTATCAATTCTTCTCTACGCCTCACCTTCATTCTCCAACTTAAACAAAACAGATCTTAATAAACTATCATCCTGCTATAACCACATTGCCAGATTTGCTACTGGCACAGCCTACCGGACACACCACTGTCACAACCTAAATCGCCTAGGATGTCTTGAACTGCCTAGCCTACTGCAGTTCAACCAGCTAATAGTGGCACAAAGTCCTTTACTAACCAGAAAATATACCTGCTCTAAAAAATATTATCAGCCCATACACCAGCACCCGGCCACTGTGATCATCCACTAGACTCCTAGTTCAGACATACAAATCCAATTACTCAGCTGGGGACTCTCTGTTTGCCCACTCTGTTGGAAAAACATGGAACAGACTCCCAGCTGACTTGACCCTAGAACCCTCACTAACTCGATTCAAAAACAAACTCAAGAAATACTTCAAAACTCATTTGTTATGTCCTTGCACTAACCCCGACTAGTGACCTCTCTATTACTTAGGTGCCTTACCTTCAACTACTTCTAACTTTTTTCTACCACACCATTTCAGGAAGGGTCAATTGTATAACTGCTGTTCAATGTGTCTTAAACCTGAATGTAATGTTATGTATATATAACTTTGAAAATAATGTTATGTTTTGTAAAGTTTTTTTATAAATTAGTACTATATGTACTAAATGCTGGTATTGCTTAAGACTGTAATCTGTTTGAAACTAGCATTTACTAAATATTCAATGTATATTATTATCTTGGAGCTTTTCTCCCCAGGTCTCCACTGAAAATGGAAATATATCCAGTCGGACTATCCCAGTCAACAAATGTAAAATAAAATAAATAAAAATAAATAAATTCTTGTATATTTAGTTTGCGGTCGTCTCTGACTTGTCTAAAAACAATGGGTTTGGCTATGTTGGTACGTTTCCACAGGAGGAAAGTGGGGAGATGGTCACTAAGACCATCTGGAAGGCAACCTGTCTGGTAGTTTTGTCTGGGGCAGTTGACTAGTGTCCAATCTAGAATGGATTGTTTATGGGGTTTTTTTGTCGACTCTAGTGGGTTCTTGGATAGGTTGGGTAAAACTGAAAAGATTAATATGGTTAGTGGGGTTGTTAGAGGTACAGGCTAACCGATCATTGTTTAGGTCACCTAGTAGGATGGTTTCTTGAGGGAGATTATCTGTGGCCCATTTTAACATTTCTTCAACAGTGGTAGAGTTATTGCCTGGGGGACTATAACAGCAGAGAATAATGATAGTTTTTGTGTCAGTTATGCTTAGGGTTGAACCTAATGTTTCAGCATTTTGAAATTTAGGTATGGGGGTTTGTAGAGGTTTGATGTTGAGTAAATTTTTAAAGAGGATAGCAACCCCATCTCCCTTTCTGCCCACTCTGTCCAGTCCTAGGATATGTCCTGGTGAGAGAATTTCCTTGTTTTGGGTACTAGGTTTTAGCCACGTCTCAGTAATGATTAGTATGTCAGGGGAGCAGTGAGCTATAAATGCATGTAGGTCAGGAAGCTTGTTAGAGAACTTCTGATGTTGACATTAAGAATCAAAAGGTCTGAGATTTGCCTGGCTGAGAGTAAAGAGTTTTGTGGCCCTGTGTTTGGGTGTATGTCTCCTGATATAAGTAGACTTTTTGTGGTAAACAGTATGTGTTTAATTGTGTGCAATATGTCTATGCTGGATTTCAGTGACCTTGTTCTGGTGTAAGATGGTGTTATGTGAGACTTATAAATGTGTAGTATAAAGCTGTCTTTAAATAATGTAGAAGAGATAGGAAAGTATATGTGTGAGTATGTATTTGTTTGAGTAAGTGTTGTAGGGAATTATGTGTTTTCTAGCAATGTGTTTGTATATTGATGTGATGTTTGTTAGGTATGTGAGGGTTATGAAAAGAAATCCTAAGATGAATGGTATTTTTTGAGGGAGTGGAGTGGTAGTTGGGTCTTAGTGGTCTTGAGGTTGAAGTATGGAGGTATGCGTGAAGGCATGGTAAGTAGATACTATGTATCTTTTTAAGGTAGAAATTGGATAGGGGTGTGGACAGGGGAAGTGATGAGAGGTCTTTGAGTGGAGGAAGGTGTGGTCAGGTGATGAGGGGTTGGAATAAAGGTAGAGGTAGTGGGGTGGGTGGGAAATGGGGCAGGGTAGGTGAGCAGTGTGAGCTGAGCTCAGTGAGACAAACGGAGCAGGGGCTACACCAGTCCTCGAGACTGCAGAACCTATCTATAGGACTGGTCATGACAGTAAAAGGAAGATGATTTCTAGTGAGTATACTGACAATTTCTTAGAAATATTCTTTTTTATCCAAAGTTATATTAGTTTGGATAAACTGCAGGATTTTAAGGATAGCCTAGAGGAAAGGTGCCAGTGCTGTAGATCCCCGAGTGGTACACTATACAATCAAGCCCCGCAGTTTACAGGTTAACAGAGATAAAAATGTTATTAACCTTGTTTCTTAACTGTATTTTACAAGACAGGGTTAGAAAGCTGGAGAAATTCAGTTTATGCCTCAAGCAGCTGTCACTAACCTTGCAAGCTTTTCATGGGGAAATCCGAGGAAAGAAAAATATTTGCAAAAGAAGAACCGTCAAAACCTTCAAATGCATTTTTGTCTTCATTAATACAACAGTTCCACGAAAAACAGTATACAGAAAAAAAGTTGGGGCCATTTGGAAAAAGAAGCAACCAAGGAAGTGCAAAAAATGTAAAGAACAAAACATAGAGGTTTTTTAAAGGCATGAAAAAATAGACATGGGCATGGGAAAGAAAGAGACATCTGACTTCTGCAATATTTATGCAAAGGAGAAAGCCAAAGTAATCAATACAAGAAAGCATCTCCAAAGACATTTGAAGAGAAATACAGAGTATCGTATCAGTTATGGAAACTTTCACAACACAAACAATAAGATAACCAAGGGGGAATGTTAAACAGAAGATTAGTAAAGTAGAAGTTAAACAAATAGAAGCTGAAGTTATGGAATACTTCCAAAGTGAAGGATTTAGTGTAGCTAACACAGTTTGTCACAGAATGATGGAATAATTACTCCCCAAAGTAAGGGAACTAGAAAAGAAGACATATGGACATGGTAAAGTCTAATAACTTTAATATAGTGCAATATTTATGCAAAGGAGAAAGCAAAACAAATCGATACAAAAAAGTGGTACCAAAGATAGAGAAGTACAAGCAAAGGGATCCAGATATCCAAAATTTCACAATACAAAAAAAAGGGGGGAGGGGAGTGAAAGTAGAAAAAAATGGTTAGTACTGGGGAAGTTAAAGAAATAGAAAAACAAAAGAAAAAAGTTCTAAGCTTGTTTCCCACCTTTTCTGTTACTAGAGTAGTCCAAATACAGATTTGCTGTATCCAGGACTGTTTTGTAAGTTTCTGAGTACCCCATACCTTTCTGTCTTAGAAGGAAGCCTTCCATCTTATCAGTGGGAGTGGTAAGCACTAGGTAGCCTATCTACCACAAGAGGAGCGACTTCTGGCTCTGAAATTGTAGTTTACTGGTCATTTGGGCAGTTTTTCTATCCCTTTCAACTTTCTGGTTTAAAAGCCCGTATTTGCATGGGTTTGCACTTGTTTAAGTTATGTGGATCCTGTTTTGGTGTCCTGCAAGACTACAAGAGCAGCAGAAAGGAGAAATAGACTTTAAGTGCCTCCATTTTGATTTTTTCTGATTATACTGCTTTCTGCAATTCATTTAAGTTGTTTTTCATTAAACTGCATTTATTTTAACTGTATTTGGTTTAATGTTGCTACACACTCAAGTGTGCTAGCTTGCACTGCATTTAAAGTATATTACCAGTGCCAGAAAGCCTGCTCTTCAATTTGTCCCTTAGATCTTGCTTGATCTCTTCTCTCTTGCATTTTAATTAGCTTATTTACCTAGCACTTCATCAGACTTTTTGTAGCAATTATTGTAACACACATAAATGGTATCAGCACTAGACGTCCTATAAGGAAATGGCTCCAGTATTTAGCAATGGTGACCATCTCTCCTGGCATGTTTAAAGGTCAGTTTCCTGTGCTTTCTACTATTAGCCTGGTGAACTTGGGCATTCTGAGGCAGTGTAGCAACTGCCTCATGCACACAGACAACCTTATCCTCTTACCTCCCAACACTCAGACTTGCGAGAGATGCGCTTATATCTCCAAATTGGAAGCCATGCACTCTCCAGCCAAAACCAGAATAGCTGGCCAAGAAGAGAAGACCAACACTTGCACCACAACACATGGAACACATAGCCCTCCAGAACACACAACAGTACTGCCTTCACATAAACACAAACCACACACCCAACTTTGAGGAGGCTCTCAATAAAAATCTACTCAAACAGTAGAGACCTCCAAGGCAGAAATGCACTCAACCACCACAACACAACACTAATCATGAGACACATAACTCTCCTAAACAGTGTGCCACTCAACCAAAGCCCCAAAGGCAAAACAGCATGCCCAACACACTAATCATAGGTGACTAGATAGTGAAGCACACTGATGTCCCACTAACTAGGTTGAATAAGGAGAAAGTAACAGTCAGCTGCCTGTCAGGTGCCAGGATTCATCCATAATGCATGCACTCAGGTCTGTCATTGTACATGTGGGTGTAAATGACATGAGATGTACCTCCCTGGACTATATGAAAAGAGACATGGAGGAGCTCTCAGATTATGTAGCCCAGGTGGGTATGACCCTAGCCCTGAGCAGCATCCTACCATCACCCAGAATGATACCACAGTACAATCAGAAAATGATTGATTTCAACAACTGGCTAAGTTTCTGGTGTCATTCTAAGGGGATCCAGTAGCTGTCTGCCTGGGATGACATGATTTACAGACCTTGATGCTTTGCCAGAGATGGCCTGCATCTGTCACTCCTGGGCTTCTAGATACTGGCCAAGGCTCTTGCCACCCCTATAGTGCCTTTTTAGGCAGTGTTCCAAAGACCAAATTATCACCATAACAGCTACAAACAAATGCAATATGAGAGTCATACTGCTCAATGCTAGAAGTCTAAATCTGAAAATGCACTCGCTCAAAGCACTCCTTAAAATGGAGAACATTGACATTTGTGCTGTAACAGAGACCTGGTTCAAAGCAGCAAAAAGCACCTCTGCACTACCAGGCTATACTTCATTCCACACATTTCGGCCCCAGAACTTGGACTGAAGCTCCAAAGGCAGTGATGTTTCCATAGTCATAAAGGATGCGCACACCTCTAGACTGGTAGCCCAACATAATGCATCTGAGATACTTCAGGTGCAGCTAACATTGGGTAAGACACTAATTCAGGTCGTAGCCCGTTATAGCTCCCCAACCATGTCCCAAGACTCACAGTCCACATTCCTAAGCACCCTGGAGAATATTAGGGTTCAACCTAACACTCTCATACTGGGCAACTTCAAGAACCCCTCCATTAACTGGGAAAACTATTCATGTACCAATATACTTGCCCAACGTTTCCTAGAATTCATTAATTCCAGTGCCCTGGACAAGCTCATTCTTACCCCAACTAGAGGTAGCAACATCCTTGACCTGGTCATTACTAACATGGGTGACCATTGCTCTACACCACTAGTCATCTTCTCCCTGGTTAGATCTGACCACAAACTAATCACCTTGGAAATCCACCCCACCCCACCCCCGCAAAGGTAACCACCATGACAAACTTCTCCAAAGCTAACTTTGGGTTCCTAAAAACAGAGAATAGTTGCATGACTGCCAAAACATACACCAATGCACTGTCAGAACATGTTCACAAATACATGGATCTCACCATACCCAACAGAACCAAGACAGTCTCCTCCAAAAAAGGAAGCCAATCTGGTGGTCCCCTGCCATAAACAAACTCTACAACAGAAGGAGGAAACTGATGTGAAATAAGGTAAAGTCCCAAGACTGGAAAATCTCCCTTGTCAGCCTCAGCAAAAATTTGAGATCCCTCATCAAATCTTCTAAAGCTAGCTATGACAACAGAATTGCAGCAGATAGTAAAGACAACTACAAGGCCTTCTATAGATATGTAAAGAACCTCCAGGGCAATACCAAGATTTGCTCTGAGTTACTGCACAATGGTACCTCCTATACTGAGCCAACAGATGTTGCCAATATACTGTCCGACAGACTCAGTGCCAACTTTATCCCTCACCCCACCCCCAAAGGACCAATCACAATACCAGTAGATTGCCAGGCACTCAGTATTACTGCTGCACAGGTTAAAACAGCACTGTCCAAGGCCAAGAATACAGCTTCTATGGGATCTGATAATATCCCTGGCTGTGTTCTACATGAATTACAGAGTGAACTGTCACCTCACCTGTGTGCCCTGTTCAATCACAGCCTCACCTAAGGCCTTGTCCCTACCAAATGGCACACTGCTACAGTCATCCCTCTCCACAAAGGAGGAGCGACTACAGACCCTGGAAACTATCACCCCATTAGCCTGACGAGTCTGATATGCAAAGTTATGGAACGCATCATCATGGACCGAATAATCAAGGATATAGGGAGTCTCCAAACTCTAGATCCTACACAGTTTGGTTTTGTGAAGGGTAGATCATGCCTGCTCAACTTGGTCGACTTCTTTGAGTCAGTCACCAGAGCTGTGGATGAAGGCAAGGTGGTTCATACAGCCTACCTTGATCTGGCCAAGGCCTTTGATACCATTCTCCACTCAGGAATCATAGAAAAACTAAGTTAGGCATCAACTCCTATATCACTAGGTGGGTTGCAAACTGGCTCACAGAACCCACAGTGTGAAAGTAGCTGACTCCAAATCAGATTGCAGACCAGTCACAAGTGGAGTCCCACAGGGTTCGGTCCTGGGTCCTCTACTGTTTGGTATCTACTTCTCTGAAGTCCAGGCCAACACAAAGGGACTCTGGCTGACAAAGTTCACAGATAATTGCAAGTTGGGAGCTATTATTAACTCCCCAAGTGATGTTGACATCCTACAGAAAGGCCTCACTGAGACCAACGACTGGTATCAGAACCATGGCCTTAAGCTCAATGCCAACAAATGTGTAGTCATTCTCCCTTGGGGAAAACCTGGTTCCCTTGAGTTACCACATTAATGGTAGTCCACTGAACACAGAAGGCGTTATAAGAGATCTGGGAACACAGGTTGACAGCAACCTCTCTTTTGATTACCACATTCCCACTGTGGTCAGAAAGTCCTTGTATGTGACACATCTCATTACTAAGGGTTTTGCATCCAGGAGAAAGAGGTCATTCTCTCTACTCTTCCCTCATTAGCCCAATCATCGAGTACAATGCCCCATTTGGCATATACCTCACTAGACACCTGCCACAACTGCAGAGGCCACAACAGTACCTCACAAAGAGGATCCTAGGCCTTAAACACTTATCCTATATGGACAGACTAAAAAAACTCCAACTATTCTCTGTCTCATATCGCCTACTTAGAGGCGATCTCTACTTGACTCACAAAGCCATGTCTGACCCAGGTCTGTTAGAAATGCTACATCTAAAGAAATCCCACTCCCTCCACACCACATGGTCCAGAGACCTCAACCTCATTACCACAATCAACAGAACATACTGGAGGGACAGGTTCATAACCCACAGACTGCCCATGCTCTGGAATAGACTTCCCATACATGTCAAGCAGAGCACCTCACTGGTCCTCTTCAAGAGAAATCTTGATGAGTGGATGGGAAATAGAAAATTCACCCCAGGGATCACTCCAGTGGCTCTACTTGACAGAGGCACTGGGAACTAAGTTTGGGTGGCATGATGCCAGGGTAATCCTATGGGCTAGGCTTGTAAAGGCTCCAGGGCCTTTAGCCTAGTGCACACCTATGAACCTATGAAGGCAGAATTGCGACAGACACTAAAAACAGCCACAAAGCCTTCTATGGTTATATCAGGAATCTCCATGGAAATACTTAGATTTGCTCTGAGTTACTGCACAATGGTATCTCCTACACTGAGCCAACAGATATTGCCAACATACTGGCCGACAGATTCAGTGCCAACTTTACCCCTCTCTCCCCCAACTAAAGGACCAATCTCAAAACTGGAAGAATGCTAGGCACCCAGCATTACTGCAGCACAGTTTAAAGCTGCATTGTCCAAGGCCAAGAATACAGCTTCCATGGGACCTGACAATATCCCTGGCTTTGTTCTACATGAATTATAAAGTGAATTGGCACCACATCTGTGTGCTCTGTTCACTCACAGACTCACCTCAGGCTTTGGACCTACTGAATGGCACACTGTTACATCATCCCTCTCCATAAAGGAGGAGCGACTACAGACCCTGGAAATTATCGTCCCATTAGCCTGATGAGTCTGATATGTAAGGCTATGTAGCGCATCATCATGGACCTAATTAACAAGGATATAGGGAATCTCCAAACTACAGATCCCACGCAATTTATTTCTGTGAAAAGAAGATCATGCCTGCTCAACCTGATTGACGTCTTTGAGTCAGTCACCAGAGCTGTGAATGAAGGTAAGGCAGTTCATACAGCCTACCTCGATTTGGCCAAGGCCTTTGATACTATTCCTCACTCAGGAATTATTGAGAAACTCACCAAAGTAGGCATCAACCCCCATATTGTTAGCTGGGTTGTAAATTGACTCACAGATAGAACCCACAGTGTCAAAGTAGCGGACTCCAAGTCAGACTGCTGACCAGTCACGAGTGGAGTCCCACAGGGATCGGTCCTGGCTCCTCTCCTGTTTGGCATCTACTTCTCAGAAGTCCAGGCCAAAACACAGGAACTCTGGCTGACCAAGTTTGCAGATGACTGCAAGCTGGGAGCCATTATTAACTCCCCAAGTGATGCAGACATCGTACAGAAAAGCCTCACTAAGACCAATGACTGGTGTCAAAGCCACGGCCTTAAGCTTAATGCCAAAAAATGCGTTGTCATCTCCTTTGGGAAAAACTAATTTCCCACTAATTACCACATCAATGGGAACCCACTGAACACTAAAGGCATCATAAGAGATCTGGGGACACAGGTTGACAGCAATCTCTCCTTCGACCACCACATTGCCACTGTGGTCAAAAAGTCCTTCTGTGTGGCACATCTCATTACCAAGTGTTTTGCATCCAGGAAGAAAGAGGTCATCATTTCTCTCTACTCTTCCCTCATTAGACCAATCATAGAGTATAATGTCCCATTTGGCATGTACCTCACTAGACACCTGCAACAGCTGGGGAGGCCACAAATGTACCTCACAAAGAGGATCCTGGGCCTTAAAAATATGTCCTACACAGACAGACTCAAAAAACTCCAGCTATTTTCTGTCTCATATTGTCTACTAAGAGGTGATCTCTGCTTGACTTACAAAGTCATGTCTGACCCAGCTCTGTTAGAAATGCTACATCTAAAGAAGTCCCAGTCCCTCTACACCACACGCTCCAGAGACCTCAGTCTCATTACCACAATCAACAGAACTTCTGGAGGGACCGGTTCATAACCCAGAGACTGCCCATGTTCTGCAATAGACTTCATATACAGGTCAAGCAGAGCACCTCACTGGCCCTCTTGAAGAGAAAGCTTAAAGACTGGATGGGAAATAGAAAGTTCACCCTGGGATCACTCCAGTGGTTCTTCTTGATAGAGGCACTGGGAAATAACATCAGGCGGCACAATGCCAGGGCACTTGTATGGGTTAGGCTTGTAAAGGCTCCAGGGCCTTTAGCCTAGTACACACCTATGAACCTATGAAGTTATGGATTACCTGAGAAGTGAAGGATTTAGTGTAGAAAATCCTACAGTGGTAATGTCACAGCAGGATGGAACGAGTCTAACAAATTAAGGAGAAACAGGTGGAACAGTAAGATCTGATCACTTGCCACATGAAGATATTCTACAGCTTTCAGTAGGAAATGAGTGCAAAAGTTCAGCTGGAGTTGCTCACCAAGGGAAGGAATAAGAAACACTGGTATCTCTGACACAGTCAGTGTTGTGTAGTGATAGACAAGCAAATTCCTATATGAAAGAGCAACAGATGATACAGAATGCAGCTGAAGAGAATATGTCACAGGAAGATGTTCAGGAACTTTCCATAGAATCCCTGCAGCAAACGGAGAACAAACGTAAGAGCTGCTTTAGTTAATACAGATGGCTAGACATATTAAGATCAATGAAAAAATATTACAGAAACTCAATAATACCCAAAATGTTAGAAATCTGATTAAACAAATGAACACAGTAATTAAATCTGTCAACAGAAGTTTGTGTAATATAACAGAAGTAAATAGACTATATTAATTTGCAGCTAAATTAAAAACAGATAAAGTCTTACCACAAAGACTCAGGGCAATAAAGGAAAGGAAAAAAAGAAATCAAATGCCATAATGTAAGCATTAAACAGAGAAAAATATAAAGCAATTAGGACAAGAGAAGCCACCACAGAATCTAACATTCCAGTCAATGGAGGCCCCATTTTGAGCTACACTGATGTCCCTCTCACCAGGCTGTGTAAAGAGAAATTCACGGTCAGTTGCTTATCAGGGGCAGGATCCACCACATTACGAATGCACTCAGGTCGTTGGACTACAATTACCAATATGACTCATTAATTCATGTGGGTGTAAAGGATCTCAGATGTACCTCCCTAGACAATATGAAGAGGGACATTGTGTCTCTCAGGCTGGCATGAGCGTAGCATTAAGCAGCATTTTACCTTCTCCAAGGATGATGCCACAATATGAAGAAAAGATGATGGACTCTAATAATTGGCTTAGTTTCGGGTAGTAGGAGCAATGGATTGAATAAAAAAGAAAAAGAAAAAATAGTCATTTTTGATATGCTACCTATTAATGTAACTCCATATGAATTGCAGGAATCAATTTTGGGCGTATTGTGGGTGCTATGAAGACCACTTTTGGATAACAAAGATTGAAGCAATACTAATTTCATGAACTTTAACTATACACTGACTTAGAAATGGGGTCCATTCCCATAATGGTATTAGAAACCCAAAAAGATATGGAAAAATTAAACCATACATCTGATGCATCCACTTAAATGGCATCTTTATAAAACAACATGCAACCTGTCCAAGTTTAACCCAGACATATGCATTACTACCCTATTAGCTTTTAACTGGAATATCCAAAAAATCCTCCCCGTACATGATGCTGTAAATGAATTCAGTGCAACTTTCTAAATAGCCTTACAACTCCTGGAAGGAAGACAGTAAAAATAAATAATGCAAGCTGGCTATCCAAAAAAGAGTAGAATGCTAATGCAGGATAAATAAAAAGTATGGAAAGAATGGTAGAAATACAAAACATCACAATATCTCAAACTTCTGAATGCTCCACATTTGTAATAAAAACAAATAAATAAAGGCACAAAAACTAGACAAGAACTACACTCTGAACAATAGTTAACACAACCCTAAAACTATTCCAGTACTCTATTAAAGAAATTGTGCATCCTGGTCATAAATTCAACCTTAATACTTCTCCCAAAAACTCGTCACTCAAACCTGCAATAGAATTCATCTCTTATTTCACAGATGGTATAGTGTTCCTAACCAAGGATTCCCCCATTTAATCCCAACTGTGCCCAACAGATATATATCACTACATCCACTTTCACCTTCAAACCAGTTCCCTCATTCTATATCAAACAACTCAAACCATACTCAGCTTCAGTTGATGACCTATGACCTTCCAAGTGAGTACCTTAACATAGCAGCCAATAGCATTGCCTATCTTGTCTCAATCCTTATAAATACGTCAATCTAGGAATCCCATGTTCCCTTTCTTTGGAAACAATCACACATTATGTATCTATACAGAGTAGGAATTCAACAAACATCACTAACCTTAGACCTAAAGTGATCTTAGGTTCATGAGAAAATACTAGGCCAACTGCCCCCAATTCAGAATCAAACTGTGTACTCTGTGTTTATGAGGTGAAGACCTTAACCATCCTGCTAAACCCACCGTCTCTGGCTTCCACACCTCCCATAGCACTAACAGTGCACTTCTAACCCTTATAGAGACTGTTAATAAAGAAAGAGATAACGAAAAACTTGTCTCCCCCTTATTTCTATACTTGCCTAAAGCGTTCAATACAATTTGTTACACCAAAATTCTACTTCAAATGTCCACATTAGGTGTATATTAGGGCACCCTTCTATAGTTCAAAAGCTACTTGTCCAACAGGTATCAGTCAGTAAAATGGCACTCTACCCTCTCTCCATACCTCCCAGTCATCACTAGTGTACCACAAGTTTCTACCCTTGGTCTTCTCCTCTTTAACACACCAGCACCCACCACTGATCCACACAGAAAGCTTCCCTAATACAATACAATGATGACTCCACGCCGATAAGTGTATCAGATAACTTAGCACACCTCCAAAACATTACTCAGGAAGCTGTAACAGACACTGAAACAAGGCTTTGTAACTCAAAACTCATGATCAAGTCCTCCCCCAAAAAATGCAACTGTATCCCCCCAGGGTTGTCTCATGAAAAACAACATTCAAAGTCCTCTCACTTAATGATACACTATCTGAAGTCAATTCTAATAGCAAATAATGAGGGAGGATAGTGGTGGATTGTAAGTAATACTGAATAATAATAATAAAAATAATAATAATAATAATAAAATAATGATAATAGTGATATTAATGATACAAGTGGATGATGACTAAGTTTGCAGATGACTGCAAGCTTGGAGCACTTACTAAATCCTCAAATGATTTGGCCATCCTGCAGGGAGGTTAGTCTCAAATAAATAACTGTTGTCAAATGCATGGTCTAAAAGTAAATACCAAAAAATGCATCACTGTATCTTTTGGGAAGTCATCTACCCCTGGGAACTACCACACTGACAATATGCCCCTAACACTTGACCCAGTTGTTCAGGGTTTGGGAATTTATGTGGACAGTGACTTAACTTTTGACCAACATGTGTCTGTTGTTGTAAGAAAGTCCTTCTCTATTGCACAGATTAAAAATGAAGGGATTGTATCTAGATCTATAGATGTCATTGACCCCCTTTACTCAGCCTTCACTGGGCCAGTTATTGCACATAATCCCCGTTTGGCATGTATCTGTTCAGACACATGCAACAACTGGAGCTCCCACACAGATACCTTACTGAAAGGATACAAGGCCTAAACAACAGGTCCTACATGGACTGACTGAAACTCCTGTCCCTATACTCGGTATCCGACAGATTACAAAGATGTGACCTGTGTCTGCCATACAAGACATCCTTTAGCCTATTACTAATGGATTTACTGCACATCAGTAAGTCGAATGGCATCAGAAATACTTTGCCTAGGCATCTAAACCTCTTCTGCAACATTAATAGAACAGTTTGGAGGGACAGTTTTTTTTTTTGCAGAGAATACCACTGCTATGGAACAGATTCCCCATCCACATAAAACAAAGTTCATCCCTGTCAATTTTCAAGTGCAACTTAGATATATTTATGGGAAACAGAAAATATACCACAGAACTGCCCCATGCACTACTAATGGGCAGGTGTAGCTCCTAAATGCTTTATCCTAGGCATGGGCCTACTCAAATTATCTATGGTATGATCACAATTATTCTCATTAGGGGTAATATGTAATTATCAACCATGGGACAGGTAAGGCCAATCTATAACCAAGTGGGATAGATGTTTTTCAAACACAAAAAGGGAAATTAGCTACATAATATGACCTGCAAGAGCAGCTAACCTAGTACTTAGCTTACCTGTGAACCTATAATCTTATATTTGCACATACAAAAATGCATAAAAACTCACCAAAAACTTGCAATGCTTTACAAATCCAAAAACTTTCTCACCAACACAACTAAAGCTACACTCTCCACTACTTAGTACTTCCCCTCATTAGTTTATGGAGCACCCATTCTTACTAATGTCCAGGCAGCATAGAAAGCAAAATTTAAGCAAAGCTATAATATGCTATAATAAAGTAGCTAAATTTGCAGCAAATGCCCCATTCATAACCCACAACTGTATAGCACTGAAAGCCTAAATTGGTTAGAACTAACCCATCAACTAACATATACGGAGCTTCTTCCCACCTACAACATTAGCCACCAATCATCTGCTTGTCTAGCATTAAATACTGTTTTATACAACTACGTTCATACTCCATCATTATGATTCAGTGAGGAAAACCCTTTATGTCCACAACCCTATCAGATCTGAAGAGCATGATCTATATTTATACCATGTTGCTAAGGCCTGGAACTCCTTACCTATATCCATCAGATCAATACCCTCCCTCCAGTCCTTAAAAACCATTCAGAAATAGTTCTTAGCCAAAATCTGTCTCGGTTTTTACCCAGTCTCAGGATAATGATATTCCTAAATATGAACAAGTTCCTAATCATACCCTACACCTCCTTTACTCACCCTCTTCACTCACTTCCTAGCTTTATCTAGATAAAAATGGACACCTACCCAGTTAGACTTTCCCAGTAGTCAGACATCAGTTAACAAATATCATGTCTGACCTTGTCCTTACAAATGGTTCCCCTGCCTACACCCCACTAATATAATATAATATAATATAATATAATATAATATAATATAATACAATACAAAATACATCTTGTGACTGCAACAACTACCCAACTGCAAACCAAGAAAGAAATTACACCCTGATAAGGAAATCTGTGAAAATTGCTGGCCACCCATGCCACAAGAAAAAACATCAAACTGAAAAAATATGAAAGCAATATTACTGGTGATTAACAATTTCATACTGCTCAACTATCCCTGATTTTACCTCATACTATTACCCTTCTCCTTATAAAATGTTTTGATTTTCTGGTAAATCACTGAAGATTACAGTCTGCAATGTCAGACAGAGTTTCATACTTCAGTCTGTAATGTCAAACATTACAGTTTCATACTTCTTAGTCTTTACAATCAGTCCATAATGTCAGACAGGCATTCTGTTAGAGAAGTACTTCACAGGATGCGCAGTAGCAAATTCTGCCCTAAACATGCCTCCTGGCTGACAATTCCTGGAGATGTGTGGAATCTGCTGAATATTCATTCCTGTGCCAAACTGTTGTTTTTTTTTTTACATTGACATTATACCGACTGTTACATTTTACCAATATTTCTGTAATATTAGCCCCCCCCCTTTCCTTACAAGTGTTGTGGAACAGTGCTGCTACCATCTTCTTAAAACATTTTCAGCCAGTAAAATGTAACAGTAGGTATACTTTACAGAAACTGTTTTGGGCTGTGACCTCTGCCTGACTTAAATGTGAAATGTGAAAACAACATTTTACTGCCTGAAAATGTTTTATGAAGATGGTAGCAGCACTGTTGCACAGCCTGTGTTTAACTGGTCACCTGTCTTTAAGGCATCCACATCTGTAAAGAAGAGGGGGGGACGCAGAACCCCCACAAGGGGGTGCAGGGGGCTTGTCCCCAGCAAAACAGAGTAAAAGTAATATATTTTTCTTCTTTAACTGTGCAACTAACAGATGCGTGTGTGAATATTCAGCAGTTTCACATGACGCAACATGCAAATTAGGATGCCTGCCAGTCATCGGGTGTTTCCCTGCCCATTTTCTCTGTCAATCACTCCCGACACACCCATACCTGCGCAGAACTAAGCGCAAGGTACATCTCTAATAGAATATCATCAGACATTAGAGTTTCATACTTCAGTCTGTAATGTCAGACATTACAGTTTCATACTTCAGTCTGTAATGTCAGACATTACAGTTTCATACTTCAGTCTGCAATGTCAGACAATACAGTTTCATACTTCAGTCTGTAATGTCAGACATTACAGTTTTATACTTCAGTCTGTAATGTCAGGCATTACAGTTTCATACTTCAGTCTGTAATGTCAGGCATTACAGTTTCATACTTCAGTCTGTAATGTCAGGCATTACAGTTTCATACTTCAGTCTGTAATGTCAGACATTACAGTTTCATACTTCAGTCTGTAATGTCAGACATTAGTTTCATACTTCAGTCTGTAATGTCAGACATTCGAGTTTCATACTTCAGTCTGTAATGTCAGACATTCGAGTTTCATACTTCAGCCTGTAATGTCAGGCATTCGAGTTTCATACTTCAGTCTGTAATGTCAGACATTAGAGTTTCATACTTCAGTCTGTAATGTCAAACCTTAGAGTTTCATACTTCAGTCTGTAATGTCAGACATTAGAGTTTCATACTACAGTCTATAATGTCAGACATTAGAGTTTCATACTTCAGTCTATAATGTCAGACATTAGAGTTTCATACTTCAGTCTGTAATGTCAGATATTAGAGTTTCATACTTCAGTCTGTAATGTCAGATATTAGAGTTTCATACTTCAGTCTCTAATGTCAAACATTAGAGTTTCATACTTCAGTCTGTAATGCCAGACATTAGAGTTTCATACTTCAGTCTGTAATGTCAGACATTAGAGTTTCATACTTCAGTCTGTAATGTCAGACATTAGAGTTTCATACTTCAGTCTGTAAAGTCAGACATTACAGTTTCATACTTCAGTCTGTAATGTCAGACAATAGAGTTGCATACTTCAGTCTGTAATGTCAGACATTAGAGTTTCATACTTCAGTCTGTAATGTCAAACATTACAGTTTCATACTTCAGTCTGTAATGTCAGACATTAGAGTTTCATACTTCAGTCTGTAATGTCAGGCATTAGAGTTTCATACTTCAGTCTGTAATGTCAGGCATTAGAGTTTCATACTTCAGTCTGTAATGTCAGGCATTAGAGTTTCATACTTCATTCTGTAATGTCAGACATTACAGTTTCATACTTCAGTATGTAATGTCAGACATTCGAGTTTCATACTTCAGTCTGTAATGTCAGACATTCGAGTTTCATACTTCAGTCTGTAATGTCAGGCATTCGAGTTTCATACTTCAGTCTGTAATGTCAGACATTAGAGTTTCATACTTCAGTCTGTAATGTCAAACCTTAGAGTTTCATACTTCAGTCTGTAATGTCAGATATTAGAGTTTCATACTTCAGTCTGTAATGTCAAACATAACAGTTTCATACTTCAGTCTCTAATGTCAAACATTAGAGTTTCATACTTCAGTCTGTAATGCCAGACATTAGAGTTTCATACTTCAGTCTGTAATGTCAGACATTAGAGTTTCATACTTCAGTCTGTAATGTCAGACATTAGAGTTTCATACTTCAGTCTGTAATGTCAGACATTACAGTTTCATACTTCAGTCTGTAATGTCAGACATTAGAGTTGCATACTTCAGTCTGTAATGTCAGACATTAGAGTTTCATACTTCAGTCTGTAATGTCAAACATTAGAGTTTCATACTTCTCAGTCAGTAATGCCAGACATTAGAGTTTCATACTTCTCAGTCAGTAATGCCAGACATTAGAGTTTCATACTTCTCAGTCAGTAATGCCAGACATTAGAGTTTCATACTTCTCAGTCTTTAGGAAATCCATGTTGTTCAAAATCAGGTTGTTCTTCTAGTAACGTGAATTAGGGTAATATCTGAAACTTATACCCGATTTTGGACTTGTAAAGACTGTGGTGGTCATTAGTCTAGTATAAACCTATGAACCTATTACTTATCCACAAAACATGGCACAACAGTACACTGAATGCATCACTCACTTATTTCTTCCTACAACATATAGTCCAAATTCAAGACTTGACCTAACTAATGAAAGAGAATTTAAATAATCTCATACATAAAAACGTACAACTAACCTGTAGCATCCTTTAGTAGGTTTGTAAGCATGTACCAGAATGTCTCGATGGTGCCATGTTTTTGTGTGAAGTGGACTGTTGTTTTAATTGAGACAGCAGGAAAATCTACTCAGTATCTAAGCAATAAAACATGGCCATAATCACTGGCACATACTGCACCAGGAGGTGAAGTAACAACTCCGGTTTCACAACCTAATTCTAAACTTATTGTCACTATCCACAAAAGGAAAACACAATAAATATTGTATAAAAAAACATAACTAATAAGCCGCACTAAACCTTCAACAATGACCACATCATCTGTTGAGCTAAAATCCTGCACAGCAAAGAAAAAAGAACATGGTAAACCTAGAAAACAAGTCTCCCAAGCAATCAGTGAAAATATAGCCAGTTCGCAATGTGAATAATACTCCTCCATTAACACAAAGTCACACTGAAATTACTGCACACTCAGAGTGCAGGAAAACTAGCAACCTGTAAAACAATGAAACCTATAATACAAAGCTTTACACTATATAAACCATGCAACATGGAGACAAGAAGTACATCAAATACACACTGTCCACTTAAATTTCTCCAGTATTGAAAACAAAACACAAGACCTTTGTTCTGTGGGTTAGGGAAGAACGTAGCAAGTGAATAGCTTGGTTCAGGATATACTAGATACCACCTTTGGGGCATGAAGTTGGTTCTGGTGACACTCTATCCTCTTGACAAATGAAAAATGAAAAAAGCTGCACGATGCATCAATGACAGGCCATTGTGGAACAATTCTGCTAAGTATTCTAGGAAAATGAGAAATCTCTTCCATTTAGCAGGAATCTTCGCAGTTATCTGCAATGTTTTCAAGTTGGGATGCAGGGTCTTGAAAAGGCCATGAGTTTGCCTGAGACATGCTTCTCAATAGCGTGTACCATGTTTGTCTTGGCCAGTCCTAGTGTGGCTGCTTTGGCTGTTTGTCCTTGGGCAGAATTTCTTCAGTTGGTGGGAGAGGAGGCTTAACACATGTGCTCCCCCCTCATCCTCGGAGAGAGGCGGCCCGTGGTGATGGTTGTTTGCTTTGGTTTATTGAAAGGCAACCCCTGGCCGCACCTCCAAAGGTTTCAGTGCGGGACAGGTCTAGTATAGGCTCCATTCCGCCTCTTGTTAAAGTATCAGTTTTTCGAGAACAAAGCCAGCTTTCTGCCCAAGGGTTCAGTCCAGTTGATCCTGCGTGGAATCAATCAGAGTCAAGTCATTCCTGTAGTGGTAGTGGTAGTAGTAGTAGCTGCTGCCTCTCTCTGGGGGGCAGGCTGCCACTGACGGGCCTCTAGCCCCTGATTGACCCTCTGCCTCTAGAGCATCTTTCTGCCTCTCTCTGTGCTCTGTGGAGTCTGCATCGAGGAGTTTAGCCATGCCATGGTCTGGCAAGATTTATTTAGCTGATCTAACAAAAATTCTTGGTACTGTATCATATATGGTGTCGGACAAATCCCAAACACTGCTCTTCGGGGGGGAGTTCTGAAGTTTACCCAGCGGGGCTCTCTCTGGGAGGTATGGTTTTTTAGTAGGAATGGCCGTGGACTCGGTTCTGGAATCCTGGAGACACTTTCAAGCGGTAAGCCCGTGGTTTCAGCGAAGTCAAACCACGGGCCCTCATGAAGTTGGTCCTTTCCTTTTGGAGTGCGAGCGGGAGATCTCCTCGGTCGCATTTTATAAAGCAGTTCCAAAAAAACCTCTGCAAACTCGATCGATTTCACAAAGAGTCCGTCGGCTGAAGGAGGCACAGGGAAAATGCAGGCGTCGGTGTCTGGGCCTGGGAAGGCATGACTGCAGATGCATCCTTGAAGGACATCAGTTTAACCAGCAGAATATTGCCATTATTTGTAAAACTTAACTCCAAAATTCAAGTCACCTACAGCAAATTGTGACAGTCAATTATAATCCCAGTGTCACCAGCCATAAAAAGGTAAAATTCTTAAAAAACAGTAGTAATTTAATAACAAAAGGCTGCACTAACCTCTTGTCTATCCTTCCCTTATAACTGTGAGTTCCAGAACTAAGTAGAATTCTGTAGAAAATGACGCATATATTATTTCAGATAACAGCATACCCCCCCAATCAATTCTGTCAAGCCTTGTCTGTCCACATGATGCACCTAGACAATGTCTGACTTTACTACTTTGTAATGAATATATGAATAGATTACACCGGTTAACACATTCAGATAAATATATATGGAATGCGTAAGACATTTTTAAAAGGTCAGCATTTGACTGTCTCATTCAATGAAATGAAAGTCAGTACCAAGCCAGAAACCAAGGCACTTTGCATCTCATTAAGTCAGATATGACCATTTTCACCTCTACTGTTTAACCCAGTATGCCCAAGATCAAAAACACTTAAAAGAAAGACAATTTTGGAATAATTAACATAAACCAGTTGACTCAGGCTTCTCTTACCGCAAACCAAAAATTATGTAGCTATGTTTTATATATTTAGTCAATGTTTTAGTTAATGTGACAAAATTCAAGAAACTGAATTGTCAGTGGAGATTGACATCTGCAGAAAATGATAATAAAGCTACAGATACAGTTTTAAGAGTCCCATTTATAGGCATGTAACACACTGGGAACAGATGTGAAAAAATAATTTCAGTGAAAATCAGGGGAACCACAAATATCACCTGCCCAAGAGGAGAGGAGAGAAACAGAGATTGGCATGAGAGGAAACAGATTCATTTTAATGATGTGCTTCCCCATGCAAGAAGCAAAACCTCTAAATGTATGAGTTGGGTTAAGCTTACAGATACTGGCATCTCAAGATGGCCTGAAGCACAAAAGCAAAAAGTACATTAAACTATTTTTATTGATATTCCATTTTTTGTTGTAGTCATGTGAACATGTTATGGTCTTGAAATGCACTCACCAGTGCACATACTGTCTGTAAAAATACCATACATGTACCATTTGTCCAAGTGTTCTTGACACACTGTAAAATATTTCAGCCTTCAGTGCAGACAAGACAGCACATACTCCTTCTCCACTCCCACATACTGCAACTCCATGCAGGTCACACAGGATTCACCAGGAAAGCAGGCCTAAGCATGTTATGCCCACTAACACTGCATCCATACAAGGATGTGACTTAGTCATATATCCATAGGTTCATAGGAGTTGCAAATTAATTGAGTTGCAAGGACATTTCAGCTTTGCCAGTACCCACTCTTAAACCTTTTCACCCTTTTCAAGAAGGGCCAGGCCATTCATACCAGGGATTCATTTATGAATACCCAACCAGTTACCCCTTTTAAAGGCAGAAAGTGTGTCACACTGTTTAACTTGCACAGTTAGTTTGTTCTACAGAGGTGGGTAAGCACTGTGTTATAAATCTGTACATCCACAATGTGCATTTATTTTTTGTAGTGGATTTACATCTACAGAGCCTCAGGGCCAATAGCCTAGTAATCTTCTATGGTCCTAGTTTTAGCTGCGCTATTTGGTTTATGGATGTATAAGAGTTTTTGGATTACTGGCTCCATTGTAACTAGCAAAGCCTCCGTGCACAGTAGTAACACTTGATAACCCTGTCCCTAACTCTAACCTGCATCTTAAACAAAACAAAAAGGCTGTTCCCATAACACACACACACACACACACACACACACACACACACACACACTAAAGTTGTCCCCTAACCTAACCCTAAACACTCACAATATATCCTCTTACCCAAACTATCCCCTAACCCTATAATGCACACAAACACACACACACACACACACACACACACACACACACACACACACACACACACACACACACACACACACACTATGTATTTTATATTTATATATACAGTGGATATAAAAAGTGTACAGACACCTCTTAAAATGACAGGTCTTTGTGATATAAAAAAATGAGAACACAATAAATCATTTCAAAACTTTTCCCACCTTTAATGTGACTTGTAACCTGTACAATTCTTTTGAAATACAGACAAATCTGTTAGGGGAAAAAAATATAAAATATAAAAGAACGTAGAATAAGTTGGTTGCATAAGTGTAGTAACAAAACACAGGCCATCCAGTGGAAAATGCTGTGAAGTAATCCGGTCTCCAACACAGTCTGTAAAGGTTTATTCACTTGAATTATTAAAACCAATCCAAAGCAACAAAAGGTAAAGGTCAAGCGCTTTCGTCCCAACACTTAAGACTTCTTCAGAACCATTACCCAAAGATATAATTTGCTTGTTTAAGTAATTAAACAAGTCATGTGATACATATCTAAACATTTTAAAAACAAAACAGCACTATTATAAAACATAAAAACAGAAATCTTCCTACAAACCACTTTCAATCACAAGATTTGTTACCCACTCAACTTTTGAGCTTTCAGTTTTCAAAAGTCACATGACTGAAACACAATCGTTTATACATCAGGGAATTATGGCGTTAATTCTTAGTTGCCAATATAACTCTTTCATCTCCAGTGAGTTTTCCCAATAGCCCCCCTAAGGTCTCTCTCCACCACTTCCAGTATCCCAAACTTAAATTTTTTACATCTAGGACTGTTATGTAAATGTCTAAACAAGGCATTGTAATTACTCCCCTGCTGGATTGCATATATATGGTCATAACTACATTTCTGAAAGTTTCTTTCAGTTTTTCCCACATAAAATTGCAATATACACTGTTCCTTTTGTTCCACAGTTGCCTGTTGCTTACTTAACTTTTAAGGGTGGTTGTCCAGTAGTCACCCCTTATCCTTGTAAAACATACTTACAATAATTACAAGCTCCACATGTGTGTGTCCCTTTTTCCTGTATATTTTTGCTAGTAAGAGGATGTTCTAGTAGGTATTTTAAGTTGTGGGTAGTTTTAAATGCAAATTTTGGCTTGTTCCCCAAAATCCTAACACGTTCTGGATTACTAGTAAACAAAACCCATTTCTTGGTAACTATATTACAAATTCCATTACTTAATTCACCATAGAATACCACCAAAGAATTTGTATAGGAGGCCCCCCATTTTCTTGAGTCCATAAGGACACCTAAAAGTGGTTTATATCTAGTACCCCACCCTTCAATCACTTTCTCACCAATATCAAACACTAGAGAAGAAGGGTAGCCTCTGTTAGTAAACATTTGTGTCAAATTACCCATTTCATTTTTAAAATCAATTTTAGAACACATTCTGGCTGCTCTAACCGTTTTCCCCTTTATTACACTATGTTTCATATGTCTAGGATGGTTACTGTTGTATTCCAAATAATTGTTGGAAAAATAGGTTCCTTATACAATTTAGAAACAAAACATGTGTTCTCACTGTCTTTAAAAATGGTTACATCCAAGTAGTCAACATGGTCTATCTTGTGACAGTGTGTGAATTGAAAATAACTACAAATACCATTCATATACTCTATGAATTCATCCTTGTTGGATCCTACTTCCTTCCACAAAATAAAAATATCATCCAAAAATCTCAAATAACAATGCCAGTGTACTACTCATTACATACCTCTTCTCCCATGAGTACATAACCAAGTTAGCAAATAGAGGGTCACAACTTGCACCCATCGCCACCTCTCTAATCTGTTTAAAAAACTCTCCTTCAAAGGTTACAAATTTATCTTTCAAAATAATATCCATTAATTCCATCACAAAATTAATTGATGTACTACCTAAAGTTGTTCTTTCAATCAGAGTTTTGTGGTACATGGCCAGCCCCTCCTCATGGGGAATAGATTTAAACAGGTCCACCACATCAATTGTGGAAAATCTACAAATATTAGAGTAATATCTATGTTCAATTTTCAACATAAAATCCCATGAATCTTTCAATAGGTATTCAAAGCGAATTAAGGCATTTCTTACTAAACACTCCACAAAAATACCTAATGAATAAATAGAGCTATTATGGAACACAACTATAAACCAATAGGGAGGGTTCAAAACATTTTTATGTAATTTCAGTATTCCAAATGTTGTAGGAATCGAATGATGTTCGTTTACCAAAAAGTTGTAAACAATGTTGCATGTTGTGGAATAGACTTCCCATACATGTCAAGCAGAGCACCTCACTGGCCCTCTTCAAGAGAAATCTTGATGAGTGGTTGGGAAATAGAAAGTTCACCCTGGGGATCACTAAAGTGGCTCTACTTGATAGAGGCACTGGGAACTAACATCAGGTGGCATAATGCCAGGGCACTTGTGTGGGCTAGGCTTGTAAAGGCTCCAGGGCCATTAGCCTACTACACACCTATGAACCTATAAGATAACTACAAAGTAGTTTCCAGAAATGAAATATCAATAGCCCACAGAAAGTTACAACTGTTTTTGGAAAATTCATTACTTCAAGGGGCTATTAATGAGAAAGTTTACAACTTCTTGGTAAATTTACTAATTACATTTCTCATTATTCATCCATCTCTTTCTAATATTCATAACCAGATCCATATATTTCTGGTGCTGATTCTTCCTTACTTTTTTATTATTTATTCAGTTCCACTCACAGTAATCTCATTTTCAAGAGGATTTTCAGTTTTTTTTAAATCCATACTTCTTGCACCATTTGCTTTTCATAGAATTCACCCACAAATGTTTTCACAGCTTCCATTATTTCACTTTGCCTACACCTAATATTTCCTTCAAACACTGCATCCAAGGGACCATCCTTACTGTGATCTTTTTGCATATGCTTCAAATCACATCCTTACTGTGATCTTTTTTTCTTACACATCCAATCCCAAGTGCAGCAATTTTTCATCATGATGCTTGTAGGGGGACAGTACTCGGGAAATGCTGTGATCGTGCAGTGGCCTCCCGAGCTACTGAATGCTTATCTTCCTTTGCTCCTGATTCAGAGTTTCTAGATGACACAATGAAATGCAGGCATTTGTGATGCTCAGTGCCACTTTCTGGTGCAGATGGATTTAGTTTCCCCTTCTTAGGCCTCATAACAGGGACCCCCCCCCAAATATTTGATCCCATACAGGATCTTCTTTCCCAACCATCTGGGAAGTGCCACCTAGACCTTCACTGCTTGGTTTCTCTAAGTGAAATGATGTTTTAGATAAATTGAGGATTTTGTCTGCTGCCCAAAAGGATTTCAAACATAGTTGTATCCCCTTGTGACCTCAGTTTTGTACTAAATGCAGTGACACACACAAAGAAAAAAAAAACATTTTGAGCTGGCTTCTACATAACAGTTGGAAATTTCTTTCATTGAAAATGTTGTTTCTTGTAACTATCACTTATCACTTCTAAACGAAGAGCATCAGAGCTACAAGCCCTGTGTTTAGTAGTACTTTATTAGTCTTACACAATTGTAGAGTATCCCTCTGTATGCATCCTTCTTTTCTTCCCAAAGTGGCTTCCAAGGCAAACATGGATCAGTTGATCTACTTACGACTTTTTCTCAAATCATGTCACTTTATAAGGGGGAATAAACCTTGCATGCTTTGGTTGTCAACAGGCAATTGAGGTTCTACCTTCATATAACTCAATCATTCAGGAAAGACCTCCAACTTTGTTTCCTTCTCAGTTAACGTAATGGTACATCTGGTGAATAAAATGTACTCTTTCTAGGTGTGTTTCAGATTATTTTTCCTATGTGTACTCAACTCATAATCATCCTTTTCTAGGCAAACCTAAGGCTCATAACTTCAAATCTGGGGTTACTTTCATGACCTTCTTCAGGAGATCCTGAACTGATAAAATCTGTGTGGCAACAACATGGACCACACTGCATTCTTTTATTTAAAAAAATCAAATTGGATGCTATTTCCAGGGCTAGAGCTTCCTTTGGAACCACTATCCTCAATGGTCTTCCAGGAGTTTCTGGTAGCTTGGGATTCTAACCCACTACTCAGATCAGACGGACTGAATGAATGAGAAACTGCTTTCATTCACATCCGTCTGAAAAGACAACCCTTCCCTCCATCTACATTCCTAATTGTTACGTAAAAGATGTGAAGAATATTTTATTCATTACCATAGTTCACCTTGGATGCTTTGTACTGTGCACCAAACTCATTCTTTTTTAAACATCTTTATTAAGTTATCACCTAAGAAGAATCATTTCCTTACTTTGAGCCATTTGCTCACCCGACATTTCTGTAAGAGTACTCTGTAGGGAATTTTTTTTACATGCATCATATTAAGACAGTATCTCCTTCCTTCTTAATTGACTAGTAATGTTCTACTCACATTTGGGAACTGACAGTGTTTTTTTTTAAACAAGAAGCATCTTTATTATATTATCACTTATGACATAGGCAGTCACACATTTATATAAATTAAAACAAACCATATTGACACAATCCCAGTTACAAGCATTTTATATCTCAAACATACTGACACAATCCCAGTTGCAAACATTATACATCACTTATAATCTACCCAATCATTGTCAGTCAAACATTATATGGATCATTCAAGTCCTGCCTTCTTTTAAACCTCATTCCTCCCCTGTACGTATTGTTCCCACAGTTCCCATTTTTTCTTATGTAAAATGCCCCTACCCTTTTCTAAAGATCCCATTTCCAGTTGCTTTATCTCTGGTACTATATTTTTTACTTCTAATACAGTTGGTTTAGACTTTTATTCCATTTTATAGTAGTTTTTTTGACAGCCACCAAAATTAGACTCATCAAGGCCTTACTATGCCCGATTACGTATCATAGCTTAGAAAAATCATTTCCCTAGCTCCACCAATCTGCCCACCCAGCATCTCTGACAGAGTAGTCTGCAGACAATACTTAAAGTCTGCCAACTCATTATACTCCCAGAATATATGTTCCCAATTGCCTCTTTATTCGCCATCACAACTCCAACATTTGCTGCCTAGCTGAGGAAAAATTCTCTGGAGTCTGCTTGGGTATGAAACTATCTGGGTATAAATTTCCAAACAAAATTCCTAAATCTTCTAGATTTTGTTGCCTATTTGTGAGACATACATACATATATCCCCAATGTTTCTTTCTGCGTGGCCTGCAGAGTGATATTGCTTGGTACTGTTATTGTATCTAGCATCCTAGGAGTGGGATACCTGTTAATATCCCTGCTATGTGAGTACAGTTACCAGTATGGCCATATGTGGCTGGTTGCAGTTAGATAGGCAAACATGTGGCCAGGTACAATTTGGCCTGTCCAAGGCATGAGTTTAAATCATTATACATTACACCACCTGCTCACTTGTGTCTGCATGGTGACATTCCACAGGCACAGGGGTCTGTGGGTGAGTGGATTATGTACTGTTGCAGCCTTGGTTTATTTTCTTTGGACAGCCATTTTGATGTGTGAGTGCAGGTAACCTTAGCATTTCAAGGGTATGTGGGGAAATTCATACATCCCCACAGACATACATATACACACACACACACACATATATATATATATATATATATATATATATATATATATATATATATATATATATATATATATATATATATATATATATATGTGTGTGTGTGTGTGTGTGTGTGTGTAACCGGGATGTGTTTATAAATGTCACTGTGTGTGTACATTATGTATATGTGTTAAGTAGATATATGTGGAGAGTCTAGGTATCATTGCAATATATATAGCTATATACATACATCGATATTCTATGTATTTGGGGTACATACTGATAGATACACTAATCATGTGATAGGGGAATAGGGACAGACACATATGTACATGTAGCTTTCTATATGTACAGACGTATTTCCACATCGCAGGTGTTTGTGATGAAGAGGCAACAGAATTGCGCTCAAGTTAGCTAAGTGTAGGAGCATGCCCAGTGGGACTGTCAGTACTTACAAGGTGACTCCAGGCCAGAGCTACCTGTACTCCAGTCCGGGATTTTGTGTGCTACAGACATTGGCAGCTGCACCTGTTTCCACAGTACAGCACTTCCCTGAAATTGTCCACGGCATTCCCCGGCTGTGTGCTGTACTTAATATATGACTGGGGTACATAATGTAACACCACACACAGGGTGACAGTCTGCATACCTCTCACTGTACATGTTTTTGCAGAATTTCTAGTATTTTGCCCCATACGTCTGGCCTGTTCCTCATACATTTGCGATGGTCCAGTAAAATATTGTATGATGCAGTCACTAAATAGTACAAACTACAGACACATTTAAGTGACAGACTTTACATCCTGCAGATATCCTGTTCTGATGCAACCCATTGTTATACTAGTCACATTCTAAGTTAATCAGAGCATGTGTAATGTCTGTCTGTAGTTTTGGCCCTTTGTCTCCCCATTCTCTCTGACTTTGTCCAGCAGTCTTGCAGTAACAGATTGAGGGGTATGACAGTCTGTGGGATTACCACCAAAGGACTACCTCACATGCAAAAGATGTGGATGCTGCTAGATTCAAACCATTAACACTATCAGCCATGCTGACATCCCTAGCCCACTAAGCCACACCAGCCACCAGACAGACATGTGTCATTCATCACACAATCAACAGCATACACACACACATTGTCACCCCTGTGGTACGTGAGGCATACAATGTGTGCTCAGGTTCTGTGTCACAGCTCTGAGATTGGCTGGTCTGCTACTATATCATTGCTGACTTACTGTTACAACAGTTATATAGGAACACTGAAGTGTTGGGGATGGGGGACCACCAGCCCATGATCTGCTGGCATAGACAGTTGTGTGACTGTCCTGTGACCCCACTGTGTGCCATCTCCCTTGAATAATGTAGTGGATTTTCCACCTAGTGAATATTATGGAGCACATACTATTGGACTGGGTACCTGTTGGCCCATGTGGCTGTTGATCTCTCAAAGTAGTCCAGTACCCCACTATATTCCCTTGCATATGTGCGGCAGGACCATACATATGCTACCACATTCTCATACTCCTTACAAGTGGTGTATAGGTGAGTGACTTACCTTGCAAATGCAGCAGTTGGCAGGCCTGTAGTTTGGGGCTGACTGTCTGATGCACATAGTACACAGCCAATACATGGTTAGGTACAGGTTGTGTGGGCTGTCTGGCATCATTTTTAGTATATGTATGCGATTTGGAGTAAGGTATAAGTCCTTAGGGTCCTAGGTTGTCAGTGCATGTGCTATGCTTTGTCTCTTAGCCAATGCCAGGGCATACTGGGCACCGCCTATGTCTACCTTGGCTTTTTCACTAATTGCTTTGTCTGTGTGACCTTTATACTTTTTGCTTTTCATTTATTTTATTTATTTGACATTTGTTGACCGGGTTAGTCCAACTGAGCCAAAGCCCTTTTTCACTTGAGGCCAGGGGAGGAAAGCTCCACAAGTAAGTATACACAAGTACAATGTGAACAGCTTCACAAGTAAGTATACACACGTGCAAAATGAAGAGTATAACATGAATACTCAAAGTTATAGAAAATATCAAATAAAATACTTGGTAACATCTCAAAGTATTTACAGTCAACATTATAATCTTCTCCACTTCAATAATTATAGAGAGTGAGACGCAGATTCAATTAACAGCTGCTGTGCTAGTCGAGTATTAAACTAGTAAAGGTTATTATGCAGTAGGGGGAGTAGATAGCAGAAGGAAGAAGGTTAGAAGAAAATTATTTGAATTGGGTGGGAGGTAGGTCAAGGAGGGTGGTTACAGTGGCAGATCCAGGTTTTCTCTAGTTTTTGGTAGCTATTTTGAACTGACATCGATGACTGATTTTTCGAATATCCAGTGGAAGCTTATTCCAAGACCTATTTTAGATTTAGGCGTGTAGATACAGAGAAGGTTTTTTCAGCACTGCGGAGAGATCTAGTTGGTGAGTAGGGGGAGATAAGTGAAGATATGCTGGGACAGAAGGAGGTAAGATACAAAATAGAATGTATCATTTGCTCTGCTGCGTGTACCCCAGGTTCCTGTCTGCTGAAAACACTATCTAAGGGAACGTGTAATTATCTCCCTGTGCTTTACTTGTTTCCTAAGCTTAAACTGAGAACATAAAAGAAATACCAAAACCAAGTTTTGCCCTGCTGCGTGTACCCCGGGTTCCTGTCTGCTGAAAACACTATCTAAGGGAATGTGTAATTATCTCCCTGTGCTTTACTGGTTCCCCAAGCTTAAACTGAGAACATAAAAGAAATACCAAAACAAAGTGTATGTACCTTTTTGTAAGCTGTTTACACTCCCTATAACTGTATTGTACTCCTGCCTGTGCACGCTAACAGCCTACTGCAGACCCCACTAAACCTGCTATTTCCAGTCCATCATCACCCCACTAAGTCCTTGTGCCCCTCTCCTGCAATTTTAGATCTGTCCACTAGATGGCAGCATCTACCTATTTTTGAATTTCCCACTCTAGTCTAAATAAGTTACTTAATATTTGTCTGTCCTAGTTTAGCCCTATTGCCCTTACCTAACCTCTGTTAACCTCCCTGCCTTCCTCCTAGTCTCACTTAGCAAATTAGTGCCTCACCCCTGTGCCTTTCTTACCTTGTGTTTGCTATCCATCTTATTGATTGTTCCTCGCTGGCTTGCTCTTCCATCTGCTTGGCTCTGCCTAACTCCACCTCTCTACCTCCTCCCCCTCCCTCTTAAACAAGCTATCTACCTCACTTCCTGCCTTATCCCTCCCTGTCTATCTAGCTACCTACACAGCCCTTTGCTTCCTGCCTCACCCCTTCCCCATCCCCTTATCTTCTCCCCACCCCCATAAATCTATAAGGTTACGACTACTCTTGTGGCGCCATTTTTAAATACCTCTCAGTCCCCTCATGTCCTATACTGCGCAGGCTGCTGGCTCCACTCGTAGGTAAGTCTTTTTTCTTGCTCTTAGCATTACTCTGATTTATATTGCTATTAATCTGCTCCGGTCCATGTTTTATCCTACTGCTATTATCTCTCGTATGTGTTTATTTATTTATTTTATTTATTTTATTTTACATTTGTTGACCGGGCTAGTCTATCTGGATATATGTCCATTTTCAGTACAGGCCCGGGGAGAAAAGCTCCAGTAATTATTATAAGGTTTAAAAAGGCGTTACAATAGAAGTTATAACAAATATAATGCTAACAGCAAACCAAGTAGTATTTTTATTTTTTGTTTTTAGGAAATTGCAAATTACAATCTTAAAACCAAAAAATACATAAACTACAACCTACGTGATGTGCGTATCACAATAATCATTACAATACAAAGAATCTAAACATAAATTTTATAAGAAGAATGCTAAAGTGTAATGAGAGGTAAAGAAAAGCTGAAAGGGGTGTAGGGAGAAAAAATAGGGAAGAAGAAAAGTAAAGAAAAGAAAAGAAAACAGAGTGAGTCTAGTTAGTACAAGGACATAGCCATTTTTATTGAGGTACCGTTTAGAAGCGTTTAAAAAGTGGGAGAGAAGTCTGGGATGAGATATCCAAGGGTTGTTTATTCCATATTTTCCAACAAAGTTGGAGAACAGGCAGTCCCCTGTTGAGTTATAGGGTATAGTAGGGAAAAATAGGGAAGAAGACAAGTGTTTGAAGTGTTTGAGAAGTGTTTGAACATAACCATGCCAAGAGTGTAGTTGGCTGGCTTAGGTTTGCTCTGTAACTTGTGATATTTGTATAAAATGCTACAATCCTAACTGCTAAATACTTGTAACCAAGTGTTTCACCTACTGTAATTATTGCACTCTCCTTTTCTAAGACGAGTATTAACTGTTGTGAGTAAGGCACTCTAAACATTGATTAAAATGCTCGCTTAGCATTACTCTGATTTATATTGCTATTAATCTGCTCTGGTCCATGTTTTATCCTACTGCTATTATCTCCCGTATGTGTTGGAACTGTATGTATTAACTGTTGTGAGTAAGGCACTCTAAACATTGATAAAAACGCTCGCTCCTTGCGTTGCGTTGTATCTACTTACTGAAACCTCAGTTCCTGCCTAAATGTTAATGCTGTCTGCCTCTGAGATCTAGATAGTAAGCGACAGCTGTTTTACAACGACTATAGTCTTATTATTAAAGAACAAAACAGAACACGCTCACTCCTTAGCGTTGCGTGTATCCTGAGTGCTGAGGCTTGTCTCTGCCTGAATCTTAATGCTATTGTCTTTGACTAGTGCATTATCCAGCAAGTAAGCGATAGCTGCTTTAAGAACACTTACTTCATGTTTACTTTAATAAAAAGAAAAACGCTCACTCCTTAGCATTGCGTGCATCTGAGTGCTGAGGCTTCTGGCTCTACCTGAACATAAATGCTTTCTATCCTTTGCGTACCCCTGCACTATTCTAGCAATTAGATGGCTGCTGCCTCAGGTAATTTACTGTATGCTCATTTAATGCTCGCTTCTTAGCGTTGCATTGTTCCTGAGTGCTGTAGTCTCTGTTTCTGCCTGAATTCTAATTACTCATATGTTCTGAGATCCCTATACCACCCAGCTAAGCTGTGGAATAATTCGTGCAGCTTACTGTTGCATGTGATAACTGCCTTGTGTAACTTTCTTTCTTCTCTCCTCCTGACTGTAACTTGAAAAGACCTTCCTGTCCTGAGTATTTCTGTTTTCTATTGCAAGTACCCTCACTACCTACAATTTTAAATGTAACCTCCTCACCTTGAGAGGATTGTAATACTATAGTTTGTTTGAATGCTGAAGGCTCTTGAAACGATTGTATTCATTTAATGTACTGTTATTCAATACAAGGTTACTTCTGATTTGTTTTTCATATATACATATAATTGTTTTTTTTTCCACTGTGCTTATATACTGTATTATTTAACTGAAACTAGATGCCTATAATTTCCTGTGACTTTTTCTGTCTATATACCAGTATTACATTTTTATATGATTAGACTATGTAGTGCTCCCTTCCCCTCTCCTGCATACACACTCTCTGCAAACTAAAACCTCACACTTTAACCTTCTCCTTCCAACCTAGCTGCTGTTAGGCTACTTCATGACAGTAATTGTTTTTGTATTCCTGCTATTCCAGTTTGCCCTGCTGCATGTACCCCGGGTTCCTGTCTGCTGAAAACACTATCTAAGGGAATGTGTAATTACCTCCCTGTGCTTTACTGGTTCCTCAAGCTTAAACTGAGAACATAAACGAAATACCAAAACAAAGGGTATGTACCTTTTTGTAAGCTGTTTACACTCCCTATAGCTGTATTGTACTCCTGCCTGTGCACGCTAACAGCCTATTGCAGACCCCACTCAACCTGCTATTTCCAGTCCATCACCACCCCACTAAGTCCTCATGCCCCTCTACTGCAATTTCGGATCTGTCCACTAGATGGCAGCATCTACCTATTTTTGAATTTCCCACTCTAGTCTAAATTAGCTACTTAATATTTGTCTGTCCTAGTTTAGCCCTATTGCCCTTACCTAACCTCTGTCAACCTCCCTGCCTTCCTCCTAGTCTCACTTAGCAAATTAGTGCCTCACCCCTGTGCCTTTCTTACCTTGTGCTTGCTAACCATCTTACTGATTGTTCCTTGCTGGCTTGCTCTTCCATCTGCTTGGCTCTTCCCGCTCCGTTCGCCCTGCAGGCTCACTCCGCTCCTCTACCCTACCCTCATCCCCACCCACCCCCTGTACAGTTTCCTTTATACTTAACCATCCCTCCCCTTCCTGCCCAGCCATCCACTACAATTCCACTTCCTGCTTATTACCACTCCCACAATCCAACATCGAATCACACTTAGCATATTCTCCTATTTTATATACTTTCTTACACTTCCCTTCTTCCCCTCCTTAACCAAACTACTCATCATGCTGCATCTACTTATATCTGCAACAGTACTCACTATGCTCTCTATTGCTACCTCCTATCACTACTACCTCACAAATCCATTTCTCTGTTGCCCTACCTCTCACTCACACTACAGCTTTCCTACTTCTTCTTCTTTTACCATCTCTCCATACCTATTTAACTCTTCTACCTCAACTCTGTACAAAAGGCACATATTACAAATTCTCAAACCTTCTAATAGGACTAAATCTAGACTTCCCAAATACTATCAACTTTTCACATCAAGTGCTCTTCTCTACAAACAACAACTCTCTTCAGGGGACATCCACCCCAACCCAGGTCCCTCTACACCTCTCCTCTCCCTCCCCCTTATCTACCTTAACTACCTCCTCCTCACAACCCTCTTATGACAGCCTACCAGATATACAACCTCAGTCCCACAACTCAATCCCACGCAAACACCTAACCTTTCATTCACTAAATATTCAAAGCCTAGCAAATAAAATTACTGAACTGCACTCTTGGATAGCTTACAACACCCCTCACATCCTATCCCTATCAGAAACGTGGCTCAAGCCACATACTTCTAACAGTGAAATACTCCCTCCTGGCTACAACATCTACCGCTCTGATAGAACTTCAAAGAAAGGAGGTTTTGTAGCCATCCTCTACTCTAACAGCCTTAACCTTTCACCATACCCCACACCTATTCCTAACTTCCATCCTGCTGAACTCCTCATTCTAAACTTTCATCTGAATCCACACAAAAAACTTGCTGTCGCTTCCATTTATCTTCCTCCTGGCAACAATGTACCCATTCTAGAAAACATATTATCCTGGTTCTCTCTCAACATACCTTATGAAACACTCATCCTTGGTGATGTCAATATAGACTGGAAAAACTTTATACTGACTCTCCCTTACTTAGTATTCACCTTCATGGTTTCCACTAACTTATTTCTACCTCCACTCGTTTCCAGAAGAACTCTACCTCCAGCTCCACAATAGACAGGATTCTTACCAACTCCCCTCAACTCTACCATCAGCCCAAAACCCTACGAGACTCCCTCAGTGACCATCTCCCTACCTCCATCCCGAGATACGACCCACATACTCCTAAACCCCACCTTTTTAAAGATTGTCGGAAACTATCCACATTTAATTCATCTCATTTTAACTAAATTCTACAAAACATTGACTGGTCCATCCTTAGGCAACTCCCTCTCAATGATGCCATTGACAATTTTAATCACATTTTCCTGAATACTCTGGACTCCCCAGCTCCCTCCAGGAAGATCAGAGTGAAATCTAATCATGCCCCCTGGCTTTCTAAAGAAATTAAGTCCATCATGATACAAAAAGACAGTGTCTGGAAAGCCTGGATCAAATCTAAACAAACACCTCATCTTCTCAAATACAGACAACTATGTAATCTTGCCAAAAAACAGACTATAATAGACAAAAAATAATTTTATAGCTCAGGCCAGCATAAACATAGTTCTAACCCCGGAAATTCTGGTCAACACTTAACAGCATCCTTTACCCAGGCTCTCCCTCTAACCCATCTCCCTACCCAAACACAACTCCTGAAGAAACAGCTGCCCTCCTTAATTCCCACTTTATTTCCTCCATCCAAAATCTCCTACCCTCTCAACCTAACTCCTCCTCTTTACCAGACCCAACACCCACCCCCAATACTACTTCTTTTTCCTTCAAGCCATTTCCCACTTCTTACATCAAATCTCTACTGCTCAAACTCAAACCCTGCTCTCCCTCTACTGACAAATTACCTCCTACCTTCCTCAAACTTGCAGCTGACTCTATTGCCTACCCAGTGACTATATTAATAAATAGATCTATGGTAGAATCTACTGTTCCTACCCTATGGAAATCTTTCTACACTACCCCTCTCCATAAAGGAGGTAACTCCACTGACCCTTCCAACTATTGACCTATTGCCATTCTATCTCCTCTATCTAAAATACTAGATTCATAGGTTCATAGGTTCATACTAGGCTATCTGCCCTAGGGCATTTATAAGCCTAGCCAGAATGTGTTTGGCTTTCGCCACCCATTTTAAATTTATTTTGCTATGCCCGTTTTCAAGGTTAGTATACTGTGCCTCTGTCTAACAGTGACACAGAAGTGATACCCGGGGAAAACCTATGATCTCCCATCCACTCAACAAGATTCCTCTTGAAGAGAGTCAGTGAGGGACTCTGCCTAACCTGGACTGGGATTTTATTCCAGAGTGAAGGGAGCCTCTGGGTTATGAATCTGTCCCTCCAGCATGTCCTATTTATTTCAGTGCTGAGGTTCAAGTCTCTCGAGTGCGTAGCTCGATGGGATTTGGATTTTCTGAGGTGCAGCATGTCCATTAATTCCGGGTCGGACATGGCTTTATACGTCAGGCACAGATCGCCTCTGAACAGGCGGTATGCCACTGAGTAGAGCTGGAGTTTCTTTAACCGGGCAGCATATGGCATCTGTTTGAGCCCTTTGATCCTCTTGGTGAGGTACTTTTGGGGTCTTTCCAGTTGCTGCAGGTGTCTGGTAAGGTACATCCCAAAAGGGGCATTGTACTCAATTATGGGCCTGATGAGGGATGAGTAAAGAGGCACGATGACCTCCCTGATCTAGATGTGAATCCCTTCATGATTAGGTGGGCTATATAAAATGTTTTTCTAACCACTTTGGCCACGTGGTTGTCAAATGAGAGATTGCTATCAACTTGGGTCCCCAGGTCCCTAATTACTTCTTCTGTACTTAATGGATTACCACCTATGTGGTAATTTGTGGGCACTTTGTTTTGCCAAAGGGATGACTATACACTTTTTGGCATTTAGCTTGAGGCCATGGCTCTGGCACCAGTTGTCTGTTTCTATGAGGCCCTTTTGGAGGATGCTTGTGTCGGCTGGAGAGTCGATTATGGCGCCCAGTTTGCAGTCATCTGTGAACTTGGTCAGCCACAGTCCTTCCGTGTTGGCCTGTACCTCTGAGAAATATATACCGAACAAGAGAGGTCCCAGGACTGAGCCTTGTGGGACACCACTTGTAACTGGTTTGGAGTCTGACATGGCTCCAGCAATTCTAACCATGTGGGTTCTGTCCTTGAGCCAGTTTGCAATCCATCTAGTGACATAGGGGTTTATATTTAAGCTGGTGAGCTTATCTATAATGCCCGAGTGGGGTATTGTATTGAAGGCTTTTGCGAGGTCCAGGTAGGCTGTGTGGACCACCTTCCCCTCGTCAATGGCCTTGGTGACTGTTACAAAGAAATCAACCAGGTTTAAGAGGCAGGATCTGCCCTTAACAAAGCTGAACTGGGTAGGATCCAGTGTCTGTAGGTCCCCAATATCTTTATTTATGAGGTCCATGATGATCCTTTCCATAGCTTTGCAGACCAAGCTTGTCAGGCTTATGGGGCGATAGTTTCCAGGATCCGTTGAGACACCACCTTTATGGAGAGGGACCACTGTTGCTGTACACCACTCTTTGGGCACATATCCTGTAGTAAGGCTGAGATTGAATAGTAGTTTTATGTTTGGGTTTAGCTCTTCTTGGAGTTTATGTAGGACACAGCTCGGGACACCGTCTGGTCCCATTGATGCTGTGTTTTTTGCTTTGGAGAGGGCGGCTCTTACCTGAGCATCTGAGATGTCAGGGGGGCAGCACTCTGCTGGGATAGATATTTGCCCTTTTGGTGGGGAGGGGTTTGCACTGAACCTGTCAGCTAGGATGTTGGCAATGTCTGTGGGTTCGGTGTATTTTTTGTCATTTTGGACTAATTCTGAGCATATCTGGGAATTACCACCCAGGTTCCTAACATAACTAAAGAAAGCCTTGTGATTATCCTTAGTGTCCTGTGCAATTTTTCTCTCGAAGCTGGCCTTAGACAATTTTATGAGTGCCCGTAGTTTTTGCTAATACTGATCAGTGATGCCTTCCCTTTTGGGATTTTGCTCTATCATTTAGTAGCTTCCTCCTTCTATTGTATAGTTTGTTTATGGCTGGGGTCCACCAGACAGGACGTCTGCCTTTGGAGGATTGGGTCTTGGTTTTATTTGGGATCGCATGATCCATGCATTCCTGAAGGTGTTCATAGAATGTGTTTATAAAGGATTCTGCGGTCTGGGCCGTATTTTCCACAGGCCCGGGGCTTTGAAGGATTCCACCTCGGTTTTGAGGAGTGTGAAATTTGCTTTAGAGAAGTTTTTCACTGTGGTTTTCTGGGCAGGGGGTGGGGTTGGGATGTGAATATCCAGTGAGATTAGTTTATGGTCCGATCTTACCAGTGAGGGATACACTTCTGGTCTGGAGCATAGAGTCCCCATGTTGGTGATGATCAGGTCCAGTATGTTTTCCCCTCTTGTAGGAGTGGTAACAAGTTGTTCCATAGCATTTAAGTTTATAAATTCTAGGAACCTTTGGGCTAGGGTGTTGGAGCTAGAGTAATGCTCCCAGTCTATGTTTGGGTAGTTGAAGTCGCCCAATATAATGGTGTTTGGAGAGACCTTCATATTTTCCAGTGTTCTCAGGAAGGCCAAGTGGGGTTCCTGGGTTTGGGAGGGTGGTCTGTAGCAGGCTATAAACTGGAAGGCAGTTTTACCCACTGTTAGTTGCACATGGATAGTCTCTGATGCTTCGTGCTTTGCCACCAACCTGGAGGTGTGGGTATCTTTGATGAATATCGATACTCCCCTCCTTTTGTGGTTCGGTCCAAGTTTTGGGGCGAAAAGCATGGTATGAGGTATAACCTGGTAGTGCTGGGGTGCTCTCGGGAGCCCTGAACCAGGTTTCTGTTACTGCACAGATATCGATGTTCTCCATGCTAAGGAGAGTTTCAAGTGCGTGCATCTTGAGGTTTAGACTTCTGGCGTTGAGTAGCATTACTCTTAGTTTCTTATCCCTTGTGATACCTATGGAGGTGGGTTTGTCTTTTGAGCCTTGCCTAAAAGGGGCACTATGGGGGTAGCAAGAGCCTTTGCCAATATCCGAAAGCCCAGGGGTGACAGGTGCAAGCCGTCCCTAGCGAAGCATCGTGGCTTGTCGAGCATATCATCCCAAGCTGACAGGCATTGGATCCCCTTTGAATGACACCAGTACTTAAGCCAATTGTTGAAATTGATTATCTTGTCTTCATATTGTGGCATCATTCTTGGTGAGAGTAAGATGCTACTCAAGGTCAGGGTCATACCGGCCTGGGCTACATGCTCAGAGAGCTCCTCTATGTCTCTTTTCATGTAGTTCAGGGAGGTACGTCTCAGGTCATTCACACCAGCATGGACAATGACTGAGTCAATTTGTACTTGCCTTGGAGTGACCTGAGTGCTTGTGTATGTATCCACACACAGTTTCTCAATCACCTACTCAATCACAACTTACTCACCCCTACCCAACATGCTTTTCGCCCCTATCATAGCACAGCTACTGCTCTACTCTCCTTCATTCACACCATTGCAGAATCCTTGGATAATAATAAACTTACCTCCTGTCTCTTTCTAGACCTCTCCAAAGCTTTTGCTACAGTATCCCATCCTTTACTTCTATCTAAACTTGTCAACTTTCACCTATCCTCCTCCACCCTCAGCTGGTTCGCTAGCTATCTATCTGGAAGTGAACAATCTGTCAAATGGCTCTCCTCCTCTTCTCCTTTCCTGCCTATCTCTACTGGTGTTCCACAATGTTCCATCTTAGGCCCCCTTTTATTCAACATATTCACCAATGACCTCTTCACCTCTTGCAATCAGTCATTTCTCATACAATATGCTGATGACTCCACTATTATTTCTACAGCCAACATCTCTGACCTACACTCTCTAACCCAAAAAGCTCTACTCTCCACCGAACAATGGCTTTCAAAAAACATTCTGATCCTCAATCCCAAAAAAATGAACTCTTACTCTTCCTGCCCCGTTCTCTTGCTCATCATAGATCCTCCTTTGTCATTAAGTCTTGTAACAATACAGCCATCCAGCCTGATACCTACACTAAACTCTTAGGGATCATCATTGACGATGAACTAAAATTCAATCAACACATACAGCAATGCATAAAGAAAACCCATCAGAAACTAAGTCTCTTATACTGGAACAGAAAATACCTCACTCCTGAGGTTAGACTCACTCTAGGACAAGCACTTCTCTTCCCCTCTCTCCTCTATGCCACCCCAATTCTCACAAATATTCAAACAACTACCCTGAACAAACTCCAACAAACCTACCACAAAATAGACAGATTTATCACTAACTCCCCAAACAACACGCACCACTGTATTGCCTTAAAGTCTCTACAATGGTTGGAACTCCCACAACTACTACATCTCTACCAATTTCACATGCTGCACTCTATGCTCTTTAAACCTTCCTGCTGTCCATCTTTATCTCTCCTAGTCTCTATCTATACCCCTTCTCGATCTCTCCGCACCTCTAATCAGCAATTGCTCGATATCTACCACCCCAATAAGTCAGTAGGTAAGCAACTCTATAAACACTCTGTGGCCCAAGCTTGGAATAAACTTCCCCTGGACATACGCTCCATCTCTCAGACTCCACTATTTAAAAAAGAACTTAAGGCACATTTACTCAACTCCAGAACTTGTCCCTGCTATGACCCTACATAGCTCCCCCCTCCCCCCACACTCACATCACTCTCAGTTGATCCTACTCACACTCTTGACTCTCCCTCACTTGTATGGTAACAAAGAATTTGTCCTGAGAAAAAAAAAATTCAATTTATTTTTTCTTTCAATTATAATCTTCACATGTAGTTGTTTATTCCTTACTATTGTTTGCTATTATTGTTTGCAGTACTTGTTTTCTTACTGTAATTAAATATTGCACCTTCTGGAGCTTTTCTCCTCGGGTCTCCACTGAAAATGGAACAAAATCCCAGTTGGACTAACCCAGTTAACGAATGTCAATAAATAAATAAATAAAATTTGAAGCTGAGAGAGTAGGTTGTGAGGAAGCTCTAGCCAGTTTAACTTTTTAAGAGCTAGGCAGTGGTGTGAGTAGTAGGAGTGGTCAGCAGCGAATTTGGCCACTTTGTTGAAGGTGGATTCTAGCTTTGATAGAAGGGTAGCTTGAAGGCTAGTAAGGATTTGTGAGCTGTAGAGGAGGCTGGGAAGAAGGTAGGCATGGTCTACGGCAATTATGGTTTTATTGGATAAGAATTTCTTGTCCCTGTAAAGGAGTGCTAGTTTTTGGTGGATTTCCTTAATATTATTGAGTATGTGCAGGTCAAACTTCAGTTTGTCATCCATGATGACCCCCAGTAGTTTGGTCTGTGATTCTACCTTGATAGGAATGTTATTGAGGGATGTGATTGAGAAGGAGGATTTAAGATTACTCATATTTTTAAGTTCATAGGTTCATAGGTAGGTACTAGGCTATTGGTCCTAGGGCTTATACAAGCCTAGCCAAAAAGATACCCTGGCTTTCGCCACCCAAGAAAATTATTTTTCTGTGACCCTGTCAATCAGAGCCACAGAAGTGATCCCTGGGGTGAATTTCCTATTTCCCATCCAATCATCAAGATTTTTCTTGAACAGTGCTAATGAGAAGCTCTGTTTGACATAGGTAGTCTGTTCCACAGTATGAGAAGTCTCTGGGACAAGAATCTATCACTCCAGCATGTTCCGTTTATTGTGGTGACAAGGTTTAGGTCCCTAGAGTGTATAGCTCGGAGGGATTTGGATTTCTTTAAGCAGAGCATGTCCAACACCTCTGGGTTTGACATAACTTTGTATGTTAGGCAGAGATCACCTCTGAGTAGGCAATATGCGACAGAGTAAAGCTGGAGTTTTTTGAGACGGTCTGCATAGGGCATCTATTTGAGGCCAGTAATCCTCTTTGTGAGGTATTTATGCGGCCATTCCAGTTGTTGTAGATGTCTTGTGAGGTACATACCAAAAGAGGTGTTGAACCCTATAATGGGTCTAATGAGTGATGAGTAGAGGGGAACAATGACCTCTTTTTTTCCGGATGAGAAACCTTTTGTGATGAGGTGTGCCATGTAGAAGGATTTCCTGACCACTGTGGCAATGTGATTATCAAAGGAGAGAATACTGTCCACCTGTGTCCCAAGGTCTCTTATCACACTTTCAGTGTTAAGTAGACTACCGCCTATGTAGTAGTTCATGGGTAGAGTTTTTACTAAAGGGGATGACAATACACTTTTTGGCATTGAGCTTGAGGCCATGGCTTTGACACCAGGCATCTGTCTCAGTGAGGCCCTTTTGTAGGATGTCAACATCGTTAGGAGTTTTGATTAT